>NC_137880.1:27433209-27738209 GCF_963924005.1 Protomyctophum bolini
GCAGAGTCAATAAAGTGAGTAATAAACTGCAACTTACTGTCGTTTCAAAGGTAAAAACTGAATGAGTTGATCAAAAATGAATCCTTATATTCAATCCCTGTAGTCCTAACTGACAAACGCTTTGTCCTTTTTTGGGAGCAGGTTTCCTCAAATTTAGTAACTGTTTAATGAATAAACAAAGACGAGTCATCACACAGTCAAGGACAAACAGTTCCAGAACACATACTTATGCCACTTTCCTGCAGGGAAAGTCCATCATTTGGTAATCTATGTTTTGCTACTGTGCTTTACTGACTAAGAAAAGTTGTGATGCTAAGATATGATGCAATGAAATACTGCTTGCTTCTGAAATGGGTTGAAGTCTAGACTTTTGGAAGTTAAATTAATGTCTAATGTTATTTGTTTACTAGCTTATGATAAGCTATGTGTTTACCTTGCTTTGTACTTTGGATTTTCTTGCTAACATAATGAGGGAAATAACGGGCAGAGAGAGAGAGAGCCTAATGTAATAACTGAATCAGCAGGGTATTTTAATCGTTTTCGATGCATTGAAAATGTATAACAAGCGGAGAAGTTTTAACTTTGTCTGCAGTTTTTGTAAAACTAGGATTAGTTGTCATGCAGCATGATTTTTTTTTATCAGTAGAGCAAATATTTTGCCCCAGAGTCTATGAAATCCAACTCAAATCCTGTCATAAATCATTCAACAAGAGATCTATATCCAATCTGAAATGGCACATCGAACAAGAACAGAACAAGCCAAGGGGTACATGCAATTATGATGAGTTATCTTATGATGATAAAAGCCTGGTTTGCCTACTGTGGAATGATTCACTGACACCAGTCAGTCTCTGTGTTCTGGATCAGATTATGTCATGCATGGCTTTGCAGGACATGCAGGCAATAATGTCTCTTGTGACTTGTGAGTAGCATCCTCTCGTATCTCTGGTCCCACACGACCTTTTTATATTATTTTCATGAATTGTTTTAAAACTATATATCTTGAGTTGATATTTATTGTCTGTATCAATTGTCGCACTGTTTTCACAGTAGTTTGTGGTCCATGTTTATAATATGGACTACAATGGAATCCTTTGGCTTTTTTTGTATCTCATCCATTTGGCCGTTTTAACTCGGTGTACTGCTGTACTTTAAAAATCAATTAAATATTCAGTCAATCAATCAATGTCTGGGGCTCATCTCACAAACCTCTGAACAGATCAGCACCACATCTAGGACACATTCCACAAGCCAAGTTCTCAATAATATGGCCCATGTCCCACAGCATGACAACCTATCATACTGCTTATGGTGGCATGAGACGAAGACAGTATCCTACCTAGCCTATATTCTTGATAGATATTAACTACTTGTGACAGCTAAGAATCAAGATTAGGCTATTATACCTGTTCTCTGTGTGCAGATACTGAGATGAGTTTGTACCAATTAAATCACTTTTGGAAATTGTTTCCAAGTTAAGTTTGGGTCTATAAACTGTCGTAGTGGCCTACAGTGGGTTGCTATATATTCTACTTTCACAATGTACTAGGCCTAACTAGGGCAAACAGTATGTTACCAAAACATTATGTAGAATATTAAAGTGAATTATGATTCATAACCTTTAGGTATGGTGAGTGCCAATTTGCTTCAGGCCATTTTAAAAGGTGTACAGTATTGCACTTGAGCACACTCACTTTCCTTAGTCTTGAGAAAGAAGAGGATTTGAAAACTAACTAAGCTTAAAGGACCACTTCGCCACTTTTCAACCTACTGTACTTTCATATAATTGGTCCTCACTAATGTTCATGATAAAATGCCACCATTTTTTCTACTCGTTCTGTCTCATGGGAGGGCTGTGGTCAGTTCAGTGACATCATCGATGGGGAATCCAAGCTAATAGAAACTGCAGGCTTTCTATTCCTGAACTGCACTGCGATAATGGAAGTCATCGTTCTCATGATAATACAAATCAAATTGAAATCTTGTTAAAAAACAAATCTGCCAAACGATGATGTCACTGGTGGACTTTGGGTTTCTGAACTGCCCAGAGCCCTCCTATGAGACACAGACTGAGTAGGAAAATATTGTGATATTTTATCATGAAAATTTGTGAGGACCAATTATATGAAGATGAGTTGAAAAGCGGTCCTTTAAATAATTTTCTGTTAAAAATGTTGATTGAAAATAAAATGTCCTTAAGCTGGACGGCTTATATCACACTTTCTCTAAGACTGACCCCCCTAGCATCTTAGTTCTCATGTTTCTGAGGATTCCCGTCGCCTGTCAGGAGTCTGACAGTATGCCCGAGTCCATTCTGGAACTAAGCTGTCGCTCGTCAAGCGGACCCTTCTCCTCAAGGCGCTTTCCCATATTTGAAAAACAATGGATGGACTGAGTATTTTTTTAGGCTTTGCCAATTATAGCACATTCCTTATTTGTTTGATAAACAAACTCCCACAGATACTTATTCTGACAAGAGCGAAGTCAGCCGAGGGTCTCAGCTTGAAGGGCTTACTACTGGAGCTGGCAGGGTAAGGAAGACCAATTCAATTCATCTTCTTCTCAGATATCAATGCTGAATAGCCTGTTGTCGCAGGATCATCTGTCTAATGTGTTTTTGAACTGTTGTATATACTAAAATAATAGGCAATGATGTAAAATAATAGGCAATGATTCACTTTTTTTTTTTACTATTTAAAAAACAACAGGTGTAACTAACCGGTGTCATGCTATCAGTGTAACAAATGGCTGGCCTTAATCATTCAACAGCTGTAATGGTACCTCAAAGAATTTCAGTTACCTTTCATTGTTTCTTCTGTGAGTTGATTCAACCTGTTATTGCCTTTAACACCAAGGCTTAACCTTACTAATGAGTACATTTACTTAGATGTAAAAACAACAAATAGCATTTTCTAAATGTTTTTGCTTAGTTTTTTAGATTTGGGATGTCACCGAACGTAGCTATTTGACACCAAAAGACTGTGGGTAGGGAAAAGTCAAAATATGAATTCTATACTGCTCTCAGTATAGCCCAGCAGCTGTGGGGCCCTGCACCTCTGACATTTCCATATGCTGGTGCAGTAAAGGTCAGCATACTGTAACTATGGAATGTCTAAGCGGTGAAGTGGCAGGAGAGATGAAGAGTGATTGGACAGTATAGGCGATGACGGCATTGTGCAGTCCTCAAAGGACGTCTGACTCTAACTGTATGTACAGTACCAGTCTGTTAGAGATGAGAACATGTTGCATGCACTACAATGTAATGGACCTGAATTTCCCCCCTATAGAGCGTCTCAGTCAATGTTTTGGGCCGATCAAATAATTAGAAAGAAGAAAAACACCTGCACTTTTTTTCTTCTAATTATTTGATCCTCACAAAACATTGCGTTTATTGTCATGATTTGTCACAACAAGAATTGGCTTTGTCCGAGGCTTAAAAGGTCTTTAAATAAATACTTTTTGAAATGTCTATGGGAAAAATGAAATGAGGAATTCTATTCCGGGCCTGTCGTCGGGGGCGGGACTGCGACGCTTTATTGAGTCTAGATTTATACTGTCAGTGTCTGGTAATAATAAGCATAAGGCAATCCATTAGCACCCATTCTTATAAAAGAAAGGAAATGGTCACAACATTCAAGAGCATCACTAAATTAGGCTGCCATATCGGCCCCTTTCAAAGAGACCATGCAAGGATAAAATACCAGTTATTAATTTTCTTTTAAAGTCAGAAGAGACTTAAATCAGTGTTAAATTAAAACTAAGGAGTTTACTGTGTAATGTAACAAGAAATGTCAATTAACAAAACATTTGCAATTAACTTTAAATTAAATTACTGTAGTAGGATATTGTAATACTAATTCCACCAGGTTTAATTCTATTGTCATTGCAGATACATTGTGTATACTATCTATCAGCTGTACCATGACTCTCCAATCTCCGCATATGCGGAATTTCCAGCACTCATTTTGCAAGGTAGCCTACAATGAGTATTTTCATGTCTGTATTATGTGTGCTTTGACATCTGAGCAATATCATATACTGTGATGCTAGTGTTCTTATACAACAGCTTGAGTGTGCTAAATTAAACTCTGCCTCTTCTATTTGTTTCAGACACCATATTGCTGTTTCTCATCCTCAACTACAATGGAAGCTTAAGAACGGGCCTAATCTACAGTGTACTGTATCCTCTGCTCCATTAATCTACTTTATCTTTGTCTTTTGTCTTACAGTATATATGCTGTATAGTGAAAATCCACTACAAAAATCTACTAGCTAGCTACTAGCTCATAATTAATCGCATCAATGTGTTAACATTTACAGACTGTTGTAGCCTTTAAATATTTCCTCCAGATTTGTAGGCGGATGGAAACTACTGACATTCCAGGGATGGATCATTGATATGGCCATGGTAAGCTTTCTGAAGGACCTTCCCCACGCCCCAAAAATACAAGAATTACTATTACTACTACTAATAATAAGTGTTAAGGAATGTCATTGTGAGAAGAGAAAATCTGGCAATAATTATCAATTAGATATAATGAACAATATCACTGTATAAATGTTTTACTCTTTTGTTTTGCCATTTGATGTCTGAATTCACAAGCTCAAATCACTGAAACAGGATACCAAACAGATAATGTAACACAGCCCACATGGGGAAAAACAACACCCATTAAAATCCCATTAATCCCCGGAACGAATGGTCCGCTGCATTAAACAACTACACTTTTATGGTAAATAAAAAGATGGATCAGGGGTCAATAAGTAAGAAAGAAAAAAATCTAATCAACTTTGACAGCTTAAAATAATTGTCATACTAGTGTAATATATACTGTAGTGCAAGCAGAGTTCAGGTAGGTTTATGCTGCAATACATTCCATACATCATTGTCTTTTTTTTCCTGCCCCCATCAGAGCTTATGTACATTATTCAGTGCCAGCAGCAAGCTCATCCACCTGCAGACTCTGTGGCAGTCCAAGGACTCATCCAACATTAGTGCCCTCTCCTGGAGCATGTCCCTCTACTCCTCACTAAGTAAGGCCTAATACTTGTATGATGTTAGACTTGTATGGCAAGTATTTAGCCTTTATTGGTTGCGTTATTAGAGCTCCTATTCTTCCTCTGAGCTTCTTCATTAGTGAGTACTGTGTTTATGAATGTAATGTCTGTCCTGTTATTTTCTTGTATTTATTGTTACTTATTTTGCCTCTTCTCTTGGCCAGTTCACACTTGTAAAAGAGACTTAATTAGTCTCAATGTGTTTTTTTCTCGTTAAATAAAAGGTTAAAAATGTTGTTTTGTTTATTAACCCAAAATACTACTGTATATACTGTACCTGCACAAGACTTCTGCAATTGTACTATTAACATTTCAAAACATGATTTATTCAACATATTTTCTAAACTAAAGTCTGACTTAAAACATAATAATACCAAAGTTATCAAATAACTTCATTGCCATTCCATACTGATTTTTAGTTTGTAGGTATTAACCCTGAATATCCCACTTTGGAATGAAACTTACCCTAATGTTGTTCTTCTGTGTTACAGCAAGGGTAGTAACTACACTGCTAACATCAGCTGACAAGCAGGGTTAGTATTATGGCTTGTTCTACACACACACACACACACACACACACACACACACACACACAGGGGAAGAGTAATGATTTGATTATATTATTCTCTAGGTTGTTTTTACTTTAATAAATACTGTGATAAATACTTTAACAAATACTTGCTTAATTTACAAGGTAAAACAAACAAACTCCTGGGTACATTTCTAGGAATAAGGTTTTGTAATTTTAAGTTTTCATTTGACATGGCTGGAATGCCTATAAGTTCAATCAAATGCATTCATGTTGGATATGTTCACGCTGAAGCTCATAAAGGGTAAAAACAAAGAAATGTATTACCTTGTATGTCTGGATCTTTGTGTCCTCCAGTGCTCCTGCGGACCTGTGTCTTGACAGCGTTGAATTCCTGGATGCTAGCGGCCATACTGTGCTACAGACGTAGTAGCCGGAAACAGGAGTGACTGACAACATATAAACCCACCGACATACCCATGTCCTGCACACTGATCTTAAATGTATGTCTGTCTAAATGCAGAAGTGGATTTGGAACTTCATGGGGCCAGTCCATTCTACATAGACTTCTATTGGTTTGTCCCTATTTGAAGACTTCAAATAGGGACAACCGGAAGTTTACGGAATGCATTGCAGTCTATGGGCTCACGAGAGTACATGAACCACGTAACCGGGCTGTATTCCCCCTCAATATCGCAACTCTTCTATTAGATGGTCCTGTGTTCAGTGTGTGTGTGTAGTAAAGTCCTTGCGTTAACCTAGGTGGAAAATAAATTAGAACAGTGTTTAATTTGGTTTATAGACTATACTGTTTTTCATATACATTATTTATGGACTTATGGTAGATCGTTGTAGGACGTCCTCGAAATGTATGAAAATTGTGTTGTAGCATGGCTTGATTTGTGTTTCCGAGCTCTTCTTTATCAATATATTTGATTATTTTAGAGGCTCCCTATTTGTGTAGCTAACAAAAGGTCTAGCTGTTAGCTAGAATGCATTATCACAAATAATGTCACATCTAAATATTTATGACTTTAATCCCATATAGACAAATATGAATCCATTATTCTATGTCAGAGAAGCAACATTTATTTGTCAAGAATGGCAAAAGGAAAACAAATATACAATTACACCATTCCTGTTCACATTATTTTGTATCAGTTTGTTCTGTATCAACTGACACTTGGTGACAAAGAGCGTATATAGACTGTTTATAGTGTTAATACAGATCCCATTCGGTCTTTTCATACATTTACAGGCAAGGAGTACATGTGCAGTTATATTTGAATCCATAAAAATAAAACTATCACATACTGTAAGAAAACCTCTGTGTTGCAATACACTGATCATCATCACTCATATATACAAAGATTCACACATGCCTAACATTTTACAAAATCCAAATTGTAACTCAGACAATGAATCTGAGAAAATACTAGTAAAAATAGTCATGCCTATAAAATAACCCATTTGTAATCACCTGTGGTAGTGTTGCGTTGTTAACGTATTCTACTGATGGTGGATGTCATGACATCTATAAAAATTAAAATAAAACATCACTGTGCTTATGTTGTGTTAACCCATTTAGGCCTGACGTCGAAATAAAAAAGAATTCTTCTAAATTCTGACGGTTTTCTGAAATACCTCATGTTACATCAGTGGTGCTCAATATTTCATGTCAAGGACCCCAAAAATCATATGTAATTGGCCTCCGACCCCCATCTGAAAATATTTTGTTCCAGGAACCCCCCAGAAGCAAAGATTTGAGTTAAAAACGTTATATATAAATATATATTCCAAATTTGCGGCACATTTTCACGACTTTTCAAAAATAGACCTACAAGCTCGTAGCGCACGCGCTATGAGCTTGTAGATCTGCTATTTTTCAATAGCTAAATTATAACAATGTTTAAAACCCCAAAAGGGGTTCCCGCCCAAAATGCGTTGAAGGCACAAGGAGATTTACAATCCCCAGGATGACTGCAAAGGTTTCCGTGCTTCCATGCTTGGCATGATGATGGCTAGATATGTCCCTGCACGAACCCCATATTGCTGTAGAACCCTGCTGGTCAACGATCCACATGTGTGAAAATTCACATCTTTGACTAGCCAGGGTTAACTGTGAAGACATAAAAAAAATGAAAGTATGTGAATTTCTTGGAGGATAGAAACAACACTGTCACACCATGGCAGACTTTCAAATGTACGCCCGCCCACACAGCAAATCCACACAAATATGCTGTAAGGAAAGAAACGACAACCTACCCAGAAGTCACACGGTGCACAAATAAAAACATGCCTATAAAAATCTGCTTGTTTAAGAACAACAGTCACAATGGTGACCTTGTATCACACAGTGCAAAATATATCAAAACCAAGATGTGCATGCCTACTGTAGATTTTAAATCACACAGTACATGCATCTGGCCACATGGCGCCCTATTAACTGCAAACACACAACCTTTCCACAAAATGCAGTGGTGCAGTTACCCTTTCTCCCCCCCCTCTGTCACTTCCTCAGAAGAAAATATCATCGTCATCTTCGATTGACCAACTCCAGTCTTTCAGGCCAAACGCAAGCAATCTGAAAAAGCATCAGGTTCACAGAGCGGTGAAACTAGGATTCCTAGTTTGGATTCCTAGGTGAAACTAGGATTCCTAGTTTCACCTGCTTTCCACTGCAGGCACGACACATGCCCACTAGTTCAGTAGGAGGAATTACAGAAGCATGATGTTCACGTGCCCATCCAGTTTAAGCTAATGGCTAAGTACTAATTGATATAACATGATGTCATGAAGGTTAGTTAGTGGTTAGACGTTAAGAGTACATCACAGCAGCACAGCGCAGACAGACAGACAGACAGAGAAACTCTGGTCCACTACTTACAGTCTCCCAGCAAGAGAGACATTAGATAGGTGAGAGGGTCAGAGGCGGGGAGGTCAGGGGTCAGTGGAAGATGATGCGGAGCATTGGGCCAGTGCTGAAGGACGAGAGCCAGTTCAATTGTGACCGAGCTATGAGGGCGCATACTGCAATACCTTAAATCAAACACGCATGTGTGATGTAAACTACAAAGCTACAGTTAGTCGATTCCGTTGAAGTCCAGAATCTTTGGCTATTTATTTTTATCATATTGTTATTGAAGAAAGGAGGGACACCCGCACACTGCCACTTGTTAGGTTAACGTAACAACCTTTATTTAAATAGCAGAGCAACGTTTCGATCTTGCGTTGCGGCTTCAAGCCTGAGGAAGGTCGCAAGACCGAAATGTTGCTCTGCTATTTAAATAAATGCTCTTTAACCTAGCAAGTGGCAGTGTGCGGGTGTCCACTCCCTCCTTTCTTCAATGTCTATTATGCCTTGTCACCATCACACCAAATTGGACCAAATTGCTAACTGTGTGTACGGAAGCCTTCTCTTTAATCATAGTTATTGACATGATGTAAATACATCGTAATGGTCCATAGGCTATGAACTGGGCTGGCCTTACTTCATACTCAGAGGTTGAAGTATGAAGTAATGGCAAAATGGCTGCGAGGTGATTAGGTTAATTTGAAAAGGAAGGGTTGTACCTGACGAAGGCCCGTAAGGGTCGAATCGTTGTACCAAATAAAAATGTCCTGGGAGCAGAGACACAGTGTGCGGACAACCCTTC
This sequence comes from Protomyctophum bolini, assembly GCF_963924005.1. Taxonomy (NCBI): domain Eukaryota; kingdom Metazoa; phylum Chordata; class Actinopteri; order Myctophiformes; family Myctophidae; genus Protomyctophum; species Protomyctophum bolini. The sequence continues at coordinate 27,442,453 of NC_137880.1, forward strand.
CCCATTGTACGTATATTTTTGTCCAGCACCTGTAGAATTTCTGGAGATGTGCGTGCTTCCTTTTGGATCCTATCTCGATTATGGTTAATTTAACAGAGCTCAAAGCATTAAGCTACAGCAATCTAGGGCTAGGCTGTGCTATATATACACTCAGTATCGGTTTGATTAAGCATGAATATTATAGCGTTATGCCAATATTGATGGTTTAATAGGCAAACAACCTGCCTGTTCCAAGTCACAGCTTTGAATCTGAAACAATGATTTCAACATTGGGAGGATCATTTTCTTATGGCAAAATGAACGGAACGTTTGGAGAAAGCTGGACAATTATTCTGTCTTTAAAATGTAGGTATGTAGGTAAGAAGCGATGTCTCATGGTGAAAGCTAAGAGACACTAATATTTCCAACCGTTTTCATTGCATCCACCTCAACAAATAAAGAAAGGCATAAAGAATGTTAAATAATCAGAATTGCAATCTTTTAAGCTGACAGTGAGAGGCAAATACATTAGTCATTGTGAGCATGGGTTTTATTTATGAATGAGATGGTGTGTTAAATGGAGCCAAATGGAGGAAATACCTAATGTTTTGTAATACATTCAAGCAGGAGTAGGGCTAACTTAAAGGATTTCACTGATGTAAATAGTCTCCCCAGTAAAGTACTCACCTGGTCTTGCCGGCAGGCTGCTGCTGCTGCTGCGATGATCTGCTAGGCTGGATCTTGATGGCCCCACGATGCGGGGAAAGGCTAGGGGAGCTCCTGGGCGAGGAATGGGGCGAGAGGTGAGGAGACGAACGTGGAGCGGGTACTGGAGCGAGGGCTTGTGCTGCAGACAGCGGGCTCCCCGCTGGGAGCTTCCTCGGGATGCGTTTCCTTATACGGCTAACCCAGCGCTGCTGGTCCTCCTGGGAGCTGGCCAATAGCAGCAGGTCTTTGGCGGTGGACATGTCATAGTTCACTGTAAGAATAAAATTTGTATTAGTACATGAAATAGGAAGATATTATATATGTTAATTAGGTAATTAGGCCAGTCTCAATCAGATTTATTTATTATTTATTTCTACTGGCTTTAGGCATTCCTGGCCTTGTTTGATCCTGTGTGTGTGTGCCACTGAGCCCACATGGAAATCACATTTTCATAGAAACAAATGTCGGAAACGGCTCCTGAACAAAAAAAGAAGATAGTTGGCACCACTGAGCGCCAGACGACACACTGACCCTTGCACGGCGCAATGACTTCCTCTTTTCGGTCCAGGTGGTCTTTGTGGCACTTGGTGTGACAGCGGCGACACTCTAGGGCTGGCGGGGGCTTGAAGACGTTCCATAGTGGCCGCGTGCAGGCCTCACAGCTGGAGGGGAAGTGATAGAGGGTAGGGATGAACTCGTGACCCTTGTGGCTGATGTAGGAGGGGCGTTCACCAAATGGCAGGGGCAGAGGCTCCGCCAAAGATTCCTGCTCACGCTTAATTTCTCCTTCATTGGCATACAGGACCTGAAAAAAGGACAAGCGGCGTAAGTAGTTAAAAATAGATAATGTAATAGAGAAGCAGAATATCTGATTTATCATGATAGACTGGCAAAGACAGGAACGGGAGAATAGCATGCTCCCCCAATATAACATGATTAGTTATGGGATTAGAGTAAGCCACCTGGAATATTCTTGGGATTTCTTTGGCGTCTGCACGGTACACATCAGTCTGCGTGACGGGTCGGACATGGAACAACTTACTGTACGAGGGAAAGAAATACGACAATTAGGCTCCTTTGATACCTAAAATCACTGTGTTTACACCATAATATGATGACTACAGTATATACAGCCAAAGATGTAAACCATATAGCAAAATTGTTAACTTTTCTTTTCCTTTTACGGAATAACTCTGATTCTTTTGCTGCACTGACAAGATGCAAGATAGTCAAAATTGTGCTTACAGGAAAAACTAAGTTTACCATTAATTAAATACCATTAATCTGACAGACTCACTCAATTTCCAGTGTCATGAACGGGTTGGACTGCTCTTTGTCCAGTTCACTGTTATAGAACAGGATCTTCTTACTGCTCACTACCACATACTAGAGGGAATAATACAGTTATAAAATAAATAATGTTGACAATAATGGGGATTACAGTTTGTCAAGCAGGGATAATGAAGTGTTACCTTTCTGTCCCAGCCAAACCTCTTGGTGTTCTTCGCAGGAAGTGACAGCCAGCCCTCCAGCCTGGTATCTTTTGAACAGAGAGGAAACAGGAAGATGTGAGAGGGATGACTCGCTTTCATGTGCACAAACACTTCCGGCATTTTAGAAGCTTCCGTCACAAGACACTAAGAACGCTGTGGGAAATAGTTTCCTTTGAAAAAACTAAGCGTACACCTTGTTGTCTGAAACTGTTGGTAGTGGTATGCCTTTCCTTATTGAATGAGGAATGTAAACCGTGGAAATAGGATATTCTGGGGTAAATTAAACTAATAATTTAGACATTTGTGGCAAGTGTCTGGTGAGGAAAAGCCCTGAGGACGAGGTTGCGCTGAAACAACAGAGCTTCTTAATACGGCACAGTTGAGAAGCAGGAGTTAAACTATTAATCTGGTGTCCATGAGGTCAGATGTAGAGTTGCTGGCCTGCTCCATATGTAGGTGATGATCTATTCTACATCATGCTCCATATATGAGCATGATGTAGAATAGCTCATGATGAGCTTTGAGTGTACAGGGTTTGATGAGGTCAGATCAACATATGGAATGTCAGAACAGGTCAGCTCCATATATGGAGATCTACAGGTGGCAGCAGGGGCAGTGTCTTGAGTGTACAGAGTTTGATGAGGTCAGATCAACATATGGAATGAATTCTGTATTGGCCATATATGGAGCGTTTCACGAGGTGTGACTGACGGACTGGAGGTTTTCATAGTAAACTGCGACCTACAGTCGCAATTATGGTATTTTCGGAGTACTGTAAATCCACACAGCAAACGTCACACAGTCAAATAGTCCAAAATGTGGAGGAAACTTTTCCCGTTACACATTTCTTGAGGTGGAACACACCTTTTTAAAAGCAAGCAAGGTGAAGCTGCGTGTATTTGAATATCAAAACAAGATTAAAGTGCAGCAGAGAGAGACAGAGAGGCAGGTAAGCAGGCAGGCAGACAGACAGAGTAAGAGAGAGAGAGACAGGTAAAGACAAAAATAATATGGGTTACGCAGGGACATTGTCAGATAGTTGAGGTCAATTCACTCTGAATTCAACCAGCTCAAACTGCATAGATGGGAAATCGAATAAATAAGTTACCCTGGTACCTGCCATTCAGAAATGTAGGTAGGCACAGCTTATTATCACCAAGAGCTCAATACTTCTACTATAAATTATAGCTGTGCATGTTATAATAATAACAGGGAGATGGCTGGGTGATATGGACAAAATCAAATATATTATGGACTATTGGTGTGTTCACAAAATATTTATGAAATTGTTGGTAAATAATCATCATAATGCTTACAGTATAATAACTAAGTGGGTAAGGGAAAATAATAGAACAGCTAGACTGTATGTTAGGCATGTTCCAAAAAATACATCACTTTACTGTAATGCAGCCTTTAAAACCAGGAAAAGACTATACTTATGTCATATCACGGTATTAAGATTGCCAGGATCCCAGACGATATCAAGTCTCCTAAGTCTACAATATATTGCCCAGGCCTAGCAGGCGGCATGTACAAAATATAAACTCAGGGCCTTGGAATACAAAAAGACATGTGGGAAATAAATTATTTCAAATAATGTATGATGCAAAACCAAGGGTGCACATTTTGAGTGGCTCCATTGATTTGTAAATCTAACTGTTCGGAATAAAGGCCCTCTCATTTTTACGTGAGCCGTCGTATAACATTTCTATTTCAAACTGAGCGGAACAAAAGTGAATTGACCCCGTCAGAGACAAATACATTAGTCATTGTGACTAATGTGTTTAACATAAACATGAACCACCATGCAGTGTCACCTGCATGTTCAGGCTCTGGGGGACGCTCGTAGGTGAGGGCGAGAGGACGACAACCCTGCCTTGGGCGCCCATCCCGCACATCTCCTTCCTCCTCCTCCTCCGTGTCAGAGTCAGAGTCAGAGTCAAAGAGAGTGTGAGCCGATCGGAGGGACGGCCGCGTGCCGATATGGACAGATTTCTGAGTGCGCTGGTAGGTGAATGACATTGACTCCGAGGTGTGGGACTGAGTGATGTGCACTGCACCACATCCATGAGGGGGATGGGAGAGGGGGATGGGAGTGACATGACGTGAACAGAAGAAGAGTAAAGTTGAAAACAAAAAGAGGAAGGGTACGAGAGGAGATGGTCTAAAAGAAATTGAACTGAAAGGACAAAGACACTTGGTGAAAACAGGAAGTGACAGAATGGAACACAGGAAAAGCCCAGGAGAAAAGACTAAACAAAGAGTAATGCAGGAAGTGCAGATTTGTGTGTCCGTTTGCATTTAGAACTGCACGTTGGTGCAAAAGCATTCCATAATGAGCATTTGGAGGAAAAACAAAACAAGTTCATCGGTCTACCTGGGTACCCATCGTCATCCAGGTCGTTTCCACTGCTGATGCTGGTGGAGTCTAGGGAATGAATGCTGAGGGAAGTGATCTGACAACGAAGCTGCTCAATGTCACTGTCCTTACTGTCCAAAGCCATCTGAAGCTCAGTGCGGGTCTGGGTCTCGTCTGCTATGAGCTGAATATCAGACAGACACACAGACGATCATCAGACGTGTAGTTTGTAGCTTGTATTTATAATGGAAGATATACAAACAGAGGGATTTTTCCCCCACAATTTTCAATTTCAATATTTAAGAAGAGTCAATAGTCATTGTGCAACATTTTAGCACATAATATGTGCTAAAATCTGAATGTACTATATTATAGTACATTCAACTCCCTATTGCACAAACGTCTCCATTGTCTCCACAGCAGGATTCTAAATATCCCTCCCTCACCAGAATAGATACTGTGTACATATTGAGAATAGTCACATGGCCGACATTTTGCCCCTGATGGACTGGGCTGGCTCTCCCTCCACCTCCTTCCCACAGGAAAATAGCAACCACGTTGCTGTATATACCTGTAGTATATTCAGTTTTTACATCCACCCTTAATAACCAATTAACCGTGATGAAGGATCCAATGAAGAATCATTGGATCCTTGCACCTAAATATTCTTTGTGTGTTAACAATGGAGGACAACTGACCGCCTGCATCTCATTGAGCTCTCTCTGGTACTTGAAGATGGTGCTGTTGAGCTTCTCCTTCTCCGACCTCAGCTCCAGCTGCAGCTTCCTGTTCTGTTTCTCCTTCCTGCGCACCTCTGTCGTGTCGTTGCCGCGGTGACCGCCGCTCACAGAGTCCCTCCGGTTCATGACCTCCGCCAGCTTGTTGATGGCCTGAGAGCAGCGGGAACAGAGGAGCTTTACCAGAGATGCTTCCGTACGTTAGGAATACTTTCAGAGAACAGGAATACACATGCCATGCGCCTGCAATCAATTCCTTCAACAACTATTAGGTGATTAGAATGGTTAGCGAGAATAGCTCGTCTACAAGCTCAAGCCAATCCGACATCTCACGGAAACATGTAGATCTGCTAATTTCGCAAATACAGTTTAGAATATTTGAGGATCTTTTTACTTCTTTTTTAAAACCTTTTCTGTAATATCACACTGAAATTAGGGACGCCTATTTGAATGGGTTAATGACTTGACCAAAGGAATTTGTTCAGTGTTCAACATGATTTTGAACATCAACCTAGCCATATCACTGTCACACAATAATAACAATAACAATAATAATAATATAAACAATTATAGGACATGCATCATGTGACTGCAGTGACATGAGTACCATACTTCTTAAAAAGATAACGCTGTCAGTATGGATGCTTATGTTTACATTTTCTCTAAAGTCATTATAAAATTGTCAAATGTACCTGAATAATTGATTGAGTGTTTGTTAAACCTCACTGCCCGGTTAATATTGTTATGAACATTAGAATTTTCTCTCAAGACTATTTTCACCTAGCCCTAGACATTCCAAATCAATTCGCACTTCAAAATGAATTAAAAAGCAACATGAATATGACCCGACAGAAACAGCACAGTAAAATGTAATTACCTACTGTATTTCAAGCAATGTTCAAGTCATTGCAAGTAGATTTTATACTGCACTGAAATAAACTGAAACCAGTGGCTTCCTCTAAAATAAGAAAAATGACTTTGAAATATGGCCGGCAGTAAAGTCAAGTATACAGTGAGTCGTAGTTAATGGGCTAAACATGCCAGACCACTGGTATGTTCGTTTAACTCCTTAAGCCCCAAGTTATTTTTATAACTCCGGTTCTCTGATGATAGTATTATATAGTTTGTCATACAATGGCGTGTCGTGCACGGAAGTGTGGTGTCATGCGGTGAAGCTCACAGCTTGTATATATATATATATAATACAGTATATATTCCATAAATTCTGCGTATAATGACAATGACTTGCCCTAGATGATAGAGCCAAATGGACCCTTATGGATCTGTAACTCTGGGAGTGTACAAGTGAAACCAAACTGGGGGTCCTTGAAATTAAACGGGTTTAGAATCTCTGCTAGAGCCGTAAAAATCTTCTCTTATGGGGGGATCCCTGGCATATCTTTTCAAATGGGGGTCCGCAGGCTAATGAGTGTTAATTTGGGGGTCCTCGACATGAAAAAGTTTGGGAACCACTGCTCTATTTGGTTAAATTTGTACACTCAAGTTACTTTACTGTGCATCCATACTGTCACAAACCATCACATACAGTATAAAGTAGAAACCACACACCTGAATCTTTAGAGTCCTCTCATTCTGCAGCTGCTTCTCAAAGGAGAGCTTCATTGACTGCTGAACCTTCTCATCCTCCTTGGCTTTCTGGCGATCTGCATAAACAGGAGAAGAATGTCAATCACATACACATCCATACCGGGCTCCCCCACATTTTGACCTTTTCACGACTATGACATGACATACAGTCCGATATTTTGTTAGATATGGTCAAAGGGTTGCGCTCTGGAATCATTTGATTAGTCTCTGGCCAGAAGGCTAAAAAGCACTTCCTGCTAATAGTTTAAAAAGTCACAGAACATCAAAGTCACAAGCAGGGGATCAGAATATATGAGCTAAGATTTCGTCACAATCCCACATCTCAATTACATTAGCCACATTGAATATCGGAAGAACATACAGCATGTTAAAATAACTAAAAACAGAAACATTAATAGCTACAAAGTCAAATATTTTTGTAAGTCAGATTCTGTTAGCTAATAGTTGAAAATACATTTGTATGTGGTTAATTGTGTCTTGGTCCATTTTCACCATGGCGTTGAACCCTGAGCCACATCGCGACTTGCGACTGTAGGGAGCGCCACATTAATAAACTGCACTCTACATATTTCTGGGATCGGTCTCAGTACAGTGGAACTACGACACTTACATTGCTGCATTTCCTTCAGATGGTTGTTTAGTTCTTCTTTCTCGTTGGCCAGGTTGGCCACATCCACTGTCAGAGTGCGGTTGGACTCCTCCAGCTATAAGGGGCAGCAGGGACACAAGTTAGTTTCCTCATCCAGAGAATGACTTGATATAGTGTAAAAGACCGTCAAATCTGGTTTCTTCACAGAATCACGACGTATTCTGTTCTGTATTGTACGTGTCAATGTTGGGGAATATTCAACATGAATTTGAAGTATCAATCACATACTAATGATAGTAGAGCCTCCAAATTAATTGGACATAGGAATCTTGCATAGCAAAATATGTGTGTTCATGTGAAGAAATGCACACCATTAAGACACCCTGAGGGCAAGAAAGTGCGAGGTCACGCTCAGGGTTGTGCTGAAACTACAGGTATGGCAATGCCCATATAAAAAAAAAAATTACGTTTTCAAGCCGGGTAGGGCGACAAATGTGTGCTAATTAGTAAGGCCAGGCGGGGCCTCAGGCCAGCCCAGTTAGGGCCCAGTAAAGTCGGTGGGGCGAACGGTTCTCGAGTTAAGTGGATTAAATGGTAAATGGTGCATTTATATAGCGCCTTTATCCAAGGCGCTTTACAGAGATTGTGCATTACATTCACCCACACATTCATACACCAATGGCAGCGGAAACCATGCAAGGCACCAACTAGCACATCAGAAGCAATTAGGGGTTCAGTGTCTTGCTCAAGGACACTTCGACACTAACTCTGGGGGAGCCCAGGTTCGAACTGGCAACCTTACGGTTACCATCCAGCCACTCTACCCCTGAGCCACCGCCAAACCGATTACAGACGTACAGACACACACACAGAGACATGGTGCATTTATAGATAGATAGATATTCTAGCTGCTCCCAAACGTCCTCCCTTCTACCTCCCAGACTCACTGAGCTAATGGTGGCCTCTTTGTCACCGAGGTCCTGCCTGTGTCGGGCCATCATGTCTTTGATCTCCAGCTCCTTCATGATCTTCTCCTTCTCCAGGTCGGAGTACTGCTCCTCAGCGATGGAGCGAGCCAGCTGCTCAGAGTCGGCCTTGGTCAGGCTGACCTCCAGCTGACTGGCCAGGGAGTCCCTGTGTGAGGAGGGAACATCAACACCGTTAGTATGGGATAGCAGGAACCTGGGGCTCTCAGTTATTACTGGGGGGATGTGGGATAAAAACCTGGGGGTCTGTTAGTATGGGATAAATCCTGGGGGGTTTCTTTTAGTATGGGATAACAACCTTGGGGTCTGTGTTAGTATTTTCTCTTGAAAAACCTGGGGTCCATAAGTATGGGCTAAATACTTGGGGGTCTGTTACTATGAGACCTGGATCTTTATTAGAATGGGATAAAAAAAAAAACGTGGGGGTCTTATTTGCAGGACCATATCCTATCATAATTCTCTCCAAGGGAAGGAAGGGAGAGCAAGTGTGTTAGCAGTGTGTAGTTAAATGAATGGTGTCCATGCCATGGGTCATATCATCTGGGAAAGCTGCGTATCCATTTAAACTCTTACCGTACCAATCCACTTAAAATCCTCTTAAGCTGGTTACAGTAGGCTAAAAAAAACGCTAATCAAGATTATCTTGGTTAATTCTTAAAGGTCAAACCGATGAGAATATTTTAGTAATGTTATAGAATAGATGATGATTCCTTCACTGCTCCTTTTGTTTCTGTGGCAGCGTAACTAACCAGTTGCCATGTATCTCATAATTCTTTGCTTTCCATGCCAATATGTCAGTTATTCTGCATAGGGCCAGAGTAACATCAGAAAGGGGAATTAATTAGGTTGATCCAGAAAATATGATATCAGTGTAAAAATCTCAACATCTTTGTGAAGATCTTTACTCAAGAATTGCATTTGAAAATTATTCAGGTATTTGCATGCCATTTCAACAATATTCTTGTCATTTACATACTTACATACTTTAACTATTTGTTTTGCTTAAAATACAGCATAAATTCACAATGTTAATCATGCATGTCAAATTATTTCACTGTAAGCAAGAGTTCTTTCCCATTTCAAAGTGTACCCAAATCAGATGTTTGGCCTATCTGGAATAGTCTAAACAGCACAAAATCACATGGAAACTGTTCTTTTGCTAATCATTTTTTAATCACATTCCTTGTTCAGACTGCATTGACCAACCCAATCTGGATAGGAAACACACCTCGTTAGAAGTTGCTTCTAGACCAGCAATGGTGACGGCTATTGGTCAGAGCAAAATGTTAATGCATTACCTTTCCTCCTGGTATTCCTCCAGTCTTTGCAGTGCATCTTTGTAGAGTTTATTCTTCTCATCACACTCCTCCTTCAGCTCCCGAATCTGTGTCTTGTACAGGGTCTAGGGAAAAAAACAGTCAGCATACATTTGGGTAATGGCTTTTACTGAAAGTTTATGGCACAGCATAGCCCAGGTAAATAGAAGAAACCACATAGATTATATAGAACTTTGTCAAATCTGAAGCATTTGTTTTTATTCAGAGTTCTGGCTTCATTAAATAGCGAGTGCGCAGTGCCAGCCGATATTTGCTTGATACTTTATACTTGCAAAACCAAATATATCAAATATAATACATTTATTCCAAGGCAACTTCCATGGGCAGAGAGAGAGGGCATAAGATTGCACTGGGGATTTAATATTGTAACGCAAGGCTGGTGTCCAAGATATCAACCTGGACGGCCTATACAGTAAGACACATACTGTAAGCCAAGGGGACAGCAGCAGAGAGCCGAAAATAAGATAAACGCAAGTTACCGTGAAATATTGCTCTGCCTCCAGTTGGTCCTTTAGTTCCTTCAAGTGTCCCTCAGCCTCCAGTCTCTCTCTGTGATAGGACAAAACAACTGTCAAGTAATGTATAACTCTCTGTAGTCCTGTTTTTGTCAAACAGGGCAAGGCAACGAGCACTAACCTGCAAAATACTGAGTTACTGTTAATTTGGCTCAGAGAAAGTGTAAATGTAACCAAGCACTACTTCCTCTAGTCATTTCTTGACAGGTGCACGGTCAAGAAAGGTATTTTACAGTCAACAGCACTCACTCATTCAAAAATGTCCTTCAGGATTACTACCCAATCCAATTTAAAGGGCATGAAACCCTTTTCTTTCTTTATTTGTAGTTTGTTTTCCAGTTTATGTTAAAAACGAATCATCATATTTATAATGGAAGTGATTCTAGAGTGTGTCTGTTTACATTGACAACGTTGACTACTCTCTATGCTTGCAGACAGTGGCACAACCATGGTTCAGTCTGGACATGCACCTAAATGTAACACCAATATACATTTGATTAGCTGCAGGGCAGTGCAGGCTGTGTTGTTTATACGGTCAGTCTTATGCAGCCCGCCATGACTTTACTCTGCTATAGTTTTTAACCTGAACTGGATAACAAACTACAAACCAGCCTAGGGATTAACCTCCCTTTAATAAAAGTAGCCTACCTGAAGGGCATGATGCAGAACAATCCCACTTGCTTGTATCTGGACTAGTATTTCATGCAGGTTAGAATTAGAACTAAACAAAACATACTCTCCCCCCATGCCTTAGGCCTGGTGGAGACAATAATGAAATACTGTGACTCAGGTTCTGTGTGGATGTCTGTGCATGTGAGCTCAAGTAAGTGTGTGTGTGTGTGTGTGTGTGTGTGTGTGTGTGTGTGTGTGTGTGTGTGTGTGTATGCGTGCATGACCTGCGTAGGTCGTGGGTCTGTTTCTCCAGGGTCTGCTTCAGGGTCTGCTGCTGGTTGAGTTCCTGTTTCAGCTGTTTCTCAGAAGAACGCATAACTGACACCTGCTGCATCTGCGTCTTCAGGTCGTTCTGACTCAGACTTCGCTTCTGAATCTCCTGCTCCAGACGCAAGCTCAGGTTTGTCACCTGGAACGGATGCACACAAACCCAGAAAAAAATATAGTTAAAAAATGGTAATGTAACATATAATGTTAATACCACATCGGTGGATCACATTGTGAGCTAGATTGGCTATTTTTGGCAAGTCTGTCATGGATTGTGATCATCCAATGTACTTAGTTGACTGGGGTTCCCCGAGAGCTCCATCTCTTCCACAAAAAGCTCTTCGCATTTGTGTTTTTAAGGAAGAACACCATGCATCCGATCTGTAGTACATCATAATATCTCAACAAATCTCTCCTAATCGTCCTAATCGTCGACTGTACACGTTTAGGAGTACAGTACCTGCACACCTAAAATAGGCTGTCCCAACTAAGGCTCAAGCCCCAACTATATCCATCTCTAACATAAACCTAACCATTTCATTGATGGAGCTTGTTGGGGGAAGTACAATTTCAATTACAATTTAGATATTAAGCAGAAGCTTAAGAATGGCTTACAATAAGCAAGGTACATAATCACATACACTGAATGCAGCGAGAACAGTAGTGGTTCAAGAATCTAGGACACCAGGCAAACCATCTCTAAACCACCTCTCTAAATAACATGCCATCTAAATTACATTCTTAATGTTTGTGGGGGATCCGCTCATCATCCGCACGTAATACCGACGGAGCATTAGTCCGGCATGCGGGAACCGCTCGAACATGTGCTGCTCCCGTGCTTGCGGTTATGGTTAGGTTAGGGTTTGAGGTAGGTTGTCGTTTGTTGGACCAATGACTAGTCTGAACTAAGTACTGCACCCTGTTTGTGGTCAAGAAAAACAAACCTAAGAAACAGTACACAGCCTCTGAGTAAATGTTGCCCGAGAGATATTTAGATTCAGGGCAAGAAAGTCCCTTAACCAAGAGCACGGGAGAAGGCTCAATGCAAAATGTCACGCACACACCTCATCAGAGAGCATGTCCTTGTTTTCCTTCAGCTTATCCAGCTTTTCCTGGGACTGCTTGTAGTCACAGTCCAGCAAGGAGTGGTCTTTCTGTAGCTGCAGCAGCTCACTCTCCACCTGCAGCTTGGAGTTACGCTCCTCCTGAAGGCTGCGCTCCACCTCTGGAACACGCACAAGATAAAGAAACAGAAACATGAGGCGACTAATGATACAGATTAGCTCAATTGTCCTGGATACTAGGGTTTGATCTGACAATACAAAAAGCATTCTTGCTGCTTAACATTTTTGCCTAACGTACTGCAATTAAGGTCAAATAGTTTAGGAAGTTAGTTTTAGGATTGATTTATAGAATTTACAGATTACTTTAAAAAAACGATATGGCTCGGCAGGCTCAGGTTGGGTACATTAAAAAGGGTACTGGCCTGGCATGCAAACATATCTGATAATCACTCAAGGCAACTGTACCGCATCAGTAGCAGTATCGTTTGACTGTAGACAATGTAACCAGTGCTACAAAAGATATGTGGAAAGTGACAAAACACCAATATATATTTCGAAACCTGAACAGTGGCTTGTGGCCAGAAGGTTCCCAGTTAAATCCCCCAGACTGGCACGGAAAATTACACGTTGAATGAGCAACACTCACCCCTGCCTCAATAATACAGTTGCCCTTGAGAAAGGCATATAACCCCCAAACTGCTCCAGGGGAATGAATGCGTGGGAATTAATGGGTGTAACTTCATGCGAGTGTGAAACAGGGCGTCAACATCAAGCTGATTTTTGGGACTGTGACTGTACATTGTCACAGTTACTTGACAATTCGCACACATTAATCTAAATATAGTCTAGAATTAATAAGTATGAAATTGCATTGAGGTGTGGCACCGCTCTGCCATTCCGCCAGCCTAATCTAGAATAATCAAGATTCAAGAAGGTTTATTTGTCTTTACTGAGAGGTGAGGTCCGCAAGACTGTGCTTACAGCAACAACAATAATAACACTGGATATGATTTTTTTTAAAACATACTTTTTAAATTAAGGATCTATGCTGAAAAAGTATCAACATCAGTGTAGTGTACTGTCAGTCTGTCACACAGTACACTTTACAGTGTGTGTCAAATGCTTTTTTAAGAATTGCAGTGGCCTGTGCTGTTCAGTTTTCTTACATCTCTTTCCCCTCCCTCATAGTCACCTTTCAAGGCTCCGGACTTGGCCTCCTCAATGGACTGGTAGATCTTGTTTTCATCAGCTAGCTTGGCTTTGGTGGCCCTGTGTTCTGCCTCCTCCTGTTCCAGACTCTGCTGCAGGGTCTTCAGCTTGAAGGTCAGGTCGATCTCCTGGTTGCTCTTCTCCTGTGGAAGCAACAGGACCAACACGCTCACTTGATGGTCTGGGATTTAAGAACCATGATGTGAATATGGCCAATTACACATGATTGCACTATGGCATGATTAGTATCTCACTTGTGCTATTGTGAACTTATTGTGTGGTACTAAGGCAAATTTCCTTAACTGTCGATAATACAGTCAATCTATCATCATTAAGTTAAAATGTTAAAAAAAAGAGTGTCTGTCTGTGGAACTGGGCAGGAATCTGAATGACTGTCTCAATATTAATTGAGTTGTCTCAATATTAATTGAGTAGTGTAGTATCTACTAGGTTATTAGAATGTTATTAGTAGTATCTTTAGTGGAACATTTCTTTTCTCAATGAATTGGTTGCTATAGGATGCTACTTAATGTTGTCTATTTGCTCTATGTCTGTCTCACAGGTGGATGGTGCATAGCTCTGTATGTATCTGCCAATGGCATCGACAACACCAAATTCTGGTTAATGTAAATGATATTCTTTAGCTTCTTGGAATGTTGGCACACTAAACTAGTAGCACATTTGTTGCATTATTTATATTTATTTTCATAATTTAGTTTTCAAGCTAACCTTGTACCATATACATAGAATATGGAATCATACTTCAGGATACCATGCATATTTGAATCATGAATTATGTTAAACCTGGGTGGAGAGAGTCGATAATTAAGTCTCTATGTGTGCTTAAACAATGGCTTTTGTAACTCCAGGGGAGCAGTGGCTGCAGATATTGAATTGAATCTCGTTAAACAATGTTACCCGGTCAAGGTCAGTAAGTCTCTTTTGTAGCTGCTTCTTCTCAGCCTGGGCCTTGGAGAGAGAGGTCTTCACATCCTTCACCTCCTCTTCCAGACCTGAGATGCGTCCTGTAGACAAGAGAGACGGGGTTGAGTGAACAGGGAAGAGCGAGTGAGAACAAAAAGTCTTAAAGGCATGTAATGGACATGTGGTTTTGATGTTGCTGGCTGGGATGTGTTATTCTGCCTTGAATTGGTCGAATTAATTATCATTTTGCAGGTTAATAAGGATTTGGCTTGACGCAACCTTTTGGAAATGCAGAAATAGGAAAATGTGTTGCATTTTAAAATGCAGGCGATCATCATACATTAGGTGAGGCATTGCACCATCCCCTGCACAACTGTTGCCTTCTAATGTGCCAAAACAACACACACTTTCCCTAGCACAAACTCCACCCAAATTTGACAGGGAGGGGAAAAAAGAAAGAAAGAAAAAAAGAGACATCATCAGTGCAAACAGGCAGCGCTTTTGTTACAATAATGCCCCCTCTTAGGGAAATGCCTTGTTTTTATATATTATGTCCCCTCTTAGTGAAAGGCCTACTTTGCAAGTTTGCAAGGACCAAGTATTCTCAAGTTCTTGAACAAAAGGGTCTCACAAGAGGTACTGGCTCTGGTCTAGGTTTGGCTTTTATAAACCTCTGGCTTTAGTCAGGGCCAGACTAAGCCCTTTGAACAGATGTTTCCATCAATGATCAGCTCTTTCCCCAGTCAACAATCTACATCTAAATCTGGGTCCAGCTCTGAGGTCCAATTTCTGTGTAATTCCTTTTTTTCCCTGCGACCATTTGCACATACTGTACAGTAGTATACTCCAGCAGCGTCGCCACAGCTGGCCTATTAAGTCCTATTTTTCACGTCCAAAACAGTTTAATTAACTACAGTATAACAAGGAATGGAAGCCAATGTCTACTGGATGCAATAATTGCATGGAACATAATATACCATTAAATAAATAAATAAATAATTTTAACCATGGTGGTAAGGTCTTTCAGTCATGTAAGGTTTCTGCTGAGCATACCTCTGGAATTAATATGCACCGAATATTTTAACAACTAGCTACTTTTTCTTTACTTAATAACCTGAGAATTTGCATTCCCTTTCAAGTCCTTATCTGCACACAGACCTCACTACACATTACTAATCCCCAGGACCAAGCCCCCACCATCCACCCCCAGAAACGTGCCTGCACAGAAATGTGATGTGATGTCTTCTTACCACCCCCCCCCCCCTCCTATGCGTCTGCCCCTATCACCCCACCCCTTCTTTGTCTCTCTCTTCTGCTTTCTTTTTCTTTGATGTTGCTAGAAAGTAGAAAGATGTATTTTTGGCGCTGCTCTGCGGCGACATGGGCATAAGGGCTACGCTTGCCTGCGGGCCCCTTGTCTAAGACAAATTTCTTCCTCGGGAGACAAATAATAAAGAACCTTGAACCTTGAATCATTACCATTAAAATCAAGCTGTATTTTATCAATGGCTCAAGGCCCCCCATCTAAAAGGCTTATCACGACTCTCTTTGGAGTGGTTCGACCTTGTTAAGGACACCTGGGATGCCATCTCTATAGAGTGTCGCAGTTGGCTTTGTCCACGGCGTAAACGTCTTTAAATAAATACTTTTTGAAAAGTCTATGAGGAAAATGAACGGGGAATTATTTTCCGGGTCTCTCGAGGGGGCGGGACTGCGATGCTCTATTCCAAGTGTTAACGGTCTGCGATGTCTCACCCTGCAGGTCAGTGATGGTCTCTGTCCCCAGGCTACGGTCATGTCTCTCAGACTCCAGCTCTGCCTGCAGGCCCATAAGCTGCTTCTCCAGCTCCATCTTGGCACTTTCCAGTTGACTGCATTTGTCCTGCAGTTCCCTGAGGCTGACCTCCAGGCCCTGAGCCTGCCTCTGAGCCTCCGACTGGCTCTTCCTGAGTCGCCCTGCACCTTCCTGCTCAGCCTGAAGCAGAGCGCTCGCCTCCTCCAGCTAGAGATGAGCAAAACAGCATTTCTTGCTTATGAAATTACATGACTGTTCAATCACATGATGTAGCACAAAGTGTGTGTGTATGCTAGGCCGACAACCAAATCCAAGATCCACACAGCCACGCCATTCCCATGTGAGATCCACATGGAATTTATATACCATGTGTACTACATATAGTACTACACAGGCAGGCACCCCGTTCAATTTACCAGCCAGTATTGTTTTTTTTTACCTATCAAATATTTAATGGTCTTTAAACGACCAAAACACTATACCGTAGAAATGTAGTATTTTTAATTTTAAGCAAATCTTCCAAATCATGTTTCTCAGTTTTCAATTGTCTACTGCTGTATTATGAAACAAATGGACAGGAATGGTAGGTAAATCACATGCACTATATTATACAGTATGTAGACTCAAGGTAACAGCTGTGCTCCTCACCTGTCTCTGCAGGTGTATGTTCCTCTCATTGGATATATGGGAGTTCTGGTTCCTCCTCTTTAGTTCCTCTAGCTGGTCCCTTAGGTTGTTCACTGGGAATGATCAGGAACAACGGTTAGTTTCTTATTATTCTTTGAGAAACACATACGGGTATTTTGGTGCGTGGCCGAATACTCCATTTTCCTTCATGGGGTGAAAATCTTAGAGTATATATGAATAGAGACGGCACCCGGAGGAAACCCTGAGGCGGAATGGACATAGTGGCCGGATTTGGTATTGCAGTTTGAACCCAAACACATGAACGCGCTGGTCCGTTGACTATCATTGCGCACGTTCATGATGACACGTGAACGCTGTTTCATACGTGAACGCACGTGAACGTGTGCAATGATAGTCAACGTCACCGCGTTCATGTGTTTGGGTCCAATCCATCCCAGAATGCACTCTGTTCCTACTCAGAAGGAGGAGTGAAATAGCCTCATGCACTTTAGAGCAACTTAATGCAAGTGGATGGGAGGAGAAATCCGGTGCCGTCTCTATTCATACTCTAAGGTGAAAATAAGTAGGAGACCCCCAGGGGTCTATACTAGGGCCCCTCTACACTAAATATATTTGCCAGAAATACCAGATCTACAACCTCACAAGCACTGTGGCGCGTTGTGAGCTTGTAAATCATTTATTTTTGCTGAATGTTCCCTAGAATATGGAAGCTAGCTTCATTAACTCATATGTTCACCCATAAGGATAAATTGTTACAGGATTTTATTTAAGTTACGTTACGTCAAGTCATTGGAACAAAGGAGACCGCAAAATTATGAGTTCCTCACATTCATTCTCCAGAGTGCGTTTCCTGTCCGTCTCAATCTCCACCTTTCGCAGGTTCTCTGCATTCTGGTGCTGCAACAGAGCTCTTTCTCTCTCCATCTGTCTCAGAGAAGACTCCACACGCTGCCTGCTGCTCATCTGGGCACACAGAGACAGCTCAAATGAACAACCTGGCATCACTATTCTGGGCATCTCATTAGGAGCAAAGTTTTAAAACATTTTCAAAAAAGAAAATTATTAGAAGATTTACAGGCTTTATACAGGTTGTTGCATCGGCTATTTTCACTACACAACAGCATCGTACAACAAATTATAAATTAGACATAAGTGGTTAAGTCCAACTTAAGAACAATTAACAAAAGCTAAATTAAGAACTTTCCGTCTACAGTATCCTGCACCAGCCCTGGTGACTGTAGGATAAATACAACTTAATGTAGGGCCTAAGGAATCGTTCATTAATATCGATCCATCGGTCCGTTCATCCAATCCTTTACTGTACCTCATCTTCTAATTCTTCTACCAACTTCTCTAAACGGCTGGTGGAATTTCTGTTGACAAAGAGCAAAGACAAAACCAGAGACATTCACGTGATTATACAATTTGATGTGATTATATTCAATTCAGTTTTGATTCAATTATATATCAAAACATACTAAGGGCACGGTCATACTGAACTTTTATTTGACCCATGAGGGACGGATTCTGCCAATGCATTTCAATGGATAGATAGGGGCAGGTATCAATAAGATTTATCTTCTTCCTGCTCCTTTTATTTTCTGTTATGGAATATGTAAAAAAGTACAAAGTAAAATGAATACCGGTATATATCATGTAAAGCCCAGACCAAGAGCATGCTTAGACTGTTGCCCTTCATGAGGCGGTTTAGAGTCCCTAAAAACAAATGGAAAAAAGGGGAAAAAAACACTCCATTCCCATTGGAATACATTGGCAGAATGCACCCTCATAGAGTAAAAGTATACTGTAGACAGAGAGTGACCGTGCCCTTATACTTTTTTAAAGACTATTCAAGCTTGTGTCTCAGAAGTGGTATTGACAGTGAGAATCAGACCCGTCTGAAGTGAGTGGTGCTGTACTGTACTGTACTGTACTGTACTGTACTGTACTGTACTGTACTGTACTGTACTGTACTGTACTGTACTGTACTGTACTGTACTGTACAAGCCTCCCTGGCGTGTATGTGTGTGTGTGTCTGTGTCTTAGGCTGCGCAACAGCGACACACATAGCTGTTATAGGAGTGGCTAGCACCACTCAAAAAAGGTGTCAACAACACTCAGCCATACTTGTTCTTCTGCTCCAGGTCATGTTTGGCCTGCATCTCATGGTTGAGCTGATCCTCCAACTGCCGTTGCTTCTCCTGCAGCTAATACATACACAGAGCAAACCTCAATATACTATCATCATCATCAGAAAACAAACCATTATCACTGCATCATCGGTTAATGACACAGAACAAACCTCGTTATCACGGCATGGTCAATCTATTCTCTATACCAGTGGTTTTCGTATCAAAGCCCATTATTTATTTGTCATTTGAGCCACGGGCCACCATTTGATGAAATTTAGCCTCTCAGACCCAAAACTAAAGAAGTTAGTTGAAGTTGGATAAGATTTTGTCCACAATTCCATGCTGTAATGATGTGGTCCCATAGGGGAGATAACAGGGAAAATAACAGTGAAACGATCAAAATAAGAATAATTTGTGTGTACTTCCTAATACAGGTGTTTAACAATAATTTAGCTCTTGAGAACGTAAAATGCTATGTTTCATTTTACACTCTCAAGAGTTAGACATCTAATAAAGGTCCATTTGGTTACCAACTCTCCATCATTTAGCTGGGGACCACCTGTAGCCCCCTCAAGGACCACTCTATATTCATGTTAAATGGCAATATCATGCAATCTGAGAACATTTGTCCTGAATTTTGCAGCGTATGCCCACGGTTTGATGACGTACGGTGGGGAAAAAATCAATCATCATCTTCAGAGTACTGTGTGCCTACAAACCTATAACATGCCAGGAATACCTTACCTCTCTCTTACTGTCTGAGCAATATTCTTTTTTTTCTGAGCTATCCACAGCGTCTTCAGAATCTTTGCTTTTATTTGCACTCAGTAGCCTGAGAGGAAAGGGAGAATTAGAGAAGTGGGTATGAGACCAACTTTACCTGAGCATGATTTTCACAAGTTATGCCAATGTCTCTCTCCCTACTAACCAGGTCCATGCCCATTCACTGACCAAGGACACGCAACAAAAACCTCTTAATTTAAGAATTTGAAATCTACCCAATACCATAAGGTCTTCATTGGGAATATTTAGTTATTTAATTTGTAAGGGACCATGTACAGTGTTAAACATAAAATAGTCCCTCAGCAGTCCCTTTGACAGCTCACAAATAAAAACATGTTTTTGTCAAATGTTTGCTTGTCAAAATAAAAGCAAGATTATTTGCATACATGAAAGACCATGAGATAAAATGTCAAATGTTGTTTGGTGATTACCAGACATTTTATTTTTTGTTTTAAAAGTAGCTGATGGTACTACATAATGAAGACAGAATGTAAACCCAGTAACCATTGCAAACTCCAATACCGCTATCTTATTCTTAAACTTTCATTATGTCACACTGTGCAATGGTAAAAAGGTAAAATCATGATTATCCACCATGTCATACAAAATGTATATTTTGTATCATCGCAGTGATCGCACACTGTGCGATGATTGATGAAACTACAATCTATGTCAGCCAAAGAATGACAGGGCAATGTTTTACCTCGACAAAACACCACAAGAAGAAGAAAAAAGAAACCCAGTCTAGACTTGTCAGAAGAGGACAACATAGTTTGATCATTCTCCAAAAAGAGAGCCGATACCATTTGCTATTTTTTCACAAAACGCTAAACTGTATGCATATTCTGTGAACTAGCAGATAGTGATTGATTCCTTGTGCTTTAACAGATATAAAACTGGTCAAATTGCTGCAGTAATTATTTTCAGAAAAGGTATTCCGCTTCACAACTGATGGCCTTTCCGATGTTGGTAGCCGTTATAACGGTCTCACGTCAACTATTGGCATAGCACAAAAGATTCAGGAGCTGCCACAACTCCAGGGCCTAATATGGCATGGGCCGACTGAAGGACACAAAAGTATGACGAACGTTTGAATCACAGTGTGGAAATTTCATCTGAGACACCACTACTATCATACACTGATATCTATGGTACAGTATATGCCACTATAAGAGAGCATCAATGCTTTAGTGTGGGCTTTGTTCCCCATTTTACTCACAGATGGCCATGAACGAGGCGCCAGTCTGGTAGAGAGGCCAAAACTACATGAGGTGCTGGAACAAGGCAGCAGTGTGGAGTGGGGACAGGCATACAGTGTCTGGCTGCTTTAAGGCAGTGTTAAGGTTAGGGGCGTGATGTCGTATTAACTCTTTGAGGCTTTAGGTATGGCGATGACCTTAAGCCCATTTCCTGAGAGCACAGAGGTTCTTACAAATGGTGCCCTACACGCAAACTATGGTTTTGCTAAAGACAAAATGTCTATAAAAGATACGATAACAAATGTAACACTTGTTCTAAATAAAGAACAGAAAATATGCAAGACTAGCAATTATGGTTTGAAAGCTGTGACAAACAAGGCATGAGCCGAGTACAGCACAAACAAAAAACAAAATACTAGCAGCACGCTATACAGAATGAAACAAAACACTTACTGATCCTCCTTGAAGTAAGTAAAACCCACAAAGGGGAGCTGGTTGCCGACGAAGGCTCTGGGCGGAGGAAATCTCTCAGGATCACCTTTATCATCCTCGATATCATCAAAGTTACTGGTGTCTATGTCACTTTTCAGTTCTGGAACTACTGGGGCCACAGCTGAGAGAGAGAGAGAGAGCGAGAGAGAGAGAGAGAGAGAGAGAGAGAGATATTGGTTAAAAAGGATGCATTACATCAACCGCACAAGTCAAGACCAAAACGAATCACTGCCAATTAAGAGATGTTAACAATTAGCACCTCTTTGACAAACACTTTATGAACCTTGAATAAACACATGTATTCCTCAGCAGTGTTCCTGAATGTAAGCTATGCCAACTTGGGCAGTGGTGGTAGAAATTTGTTCTGTGCAGGTTGGCGTAAAGTACTCCTTTCCACCTACAGTACCCGCTTTGTGCCCTACATACACAGCGCCTTTCACACGCACAGCCTAAACACACACAGAGTATGTTCCTTCTCCCTCCTCTGCAGAGCAGACACTCTTTTAAAGGCCCTGTACAGCAGGCAGACAAACAATGTGTCAAACAACCAATCCGAGAAAAAACTAGCACTGGCCATTTATAGCACAGTATTGGCAAACAAGAGAGAAACCATCGATTCAGAGTCAAAGGTGAAACAAGTTTGATCACGCTTGTGTCAAATCATATCTCTTCGCTGTACCAAATGCAATTCACAAGATGGTGGATGAAAGACACAGAGGGACAAAGACGGAGAGATAGATTATGCGCCGGAATGAAACAAATAAACTAAAGACAAACGGCGGAGAAGAAAGAGAAAAAAGCCAAAATGTGGTGAGACAGGGAGAGACAGGCTGCTCCATGGAGGCCCTTGTGGCACGACTTCCCAGCATGCTCTCTGATAGCGGGTTGCTAATGACAGGCAGCTGTAGCCACAGTGAGAGTGAGAGAGAGGGAGCAACCCTCGATCTTGGGCGTCCCTCTCATTAGGGCCGACCCACACGGGCCGCACACCCTGCCCCGCCTGACCCTGGGGGGGCACCCCATTCATTCATCCATCCATCCCTCCCTCTCGTCTTCCAATGCGGGCCAGAGTACTGGCTCCTATGCGCTCCTACATCCCAGAGCTTTATTTTTGGGAAAGGGGAATGGGGCTCAGCTTTTGGGGGCAAAGGAGCTAGACAGTTGGGAGGGAGTGTGAGTGTGAGTGTGTGTGTGTGTGTGTGTGTGTGTGTGTGTGTGTGTGTGTGTGTGTGTGTGTGTGCAATAGCATTTTGAGAAGTACAGCCGTGACACAGTAGTGGTTTCGAGTTCCAGACCACCAGGCACTGATCAGAAGTTATGTCTGTCGTCTTAATCAGAGCCAGGTGAAGGGGAGAGAGAGAAGAGACTCGGAGACTAACAGTACGTTTTAACAGCGGGCGACAGCCAGACGAATTTTCCGGAAGTGCATTATGTGTCTAAGGGACTCGGCGACTACCGCCAATAGCAGGCGAACGGCCGATAGTCGAAAAGTGGGCGGAGGAACGTCGCCCGGAAAGATCAAAAAATCATCTTTTCGGCCGATACTGGCCGATTAGGCGATGTGTCGGCCGATGCTCGCCTGCTGTTAAAACGCACTGCCAAATTCCAATACCCCAAATCTCTGCCACTTGCTCACTCACACTAGGTGAAATTGGTGACCTTCTGAAATATGTGACAATCGTATAGACATCATGCTGGAGTGACTGAGTGTGCAAGGAAAGAGCAAGGAAAGGAGCCTGCGTGTGATTATGCACAGAGACAGAGGTCCTGTTTGAATTCCACTCTTTATTCCTCAACATCTTCCTCTGTAGAAGGTAGTCTCAGCAAGGATTCAGGTCACAGCGTGCAATTATAAAGTACCAAGTAAAAGAGTAAGAAAGTGCAGAGTAAAGTATACAAAAATATAATTAAATGCACCAGATGGTGAATGGATGCCATCCACAAAACCGGAACATGGCATACTAAAAACAAACTGGCATATTTAAAGAAAGATCACGCAGGTTTAGTATGGCTGGTGTCGTGATGGGGGCCCCATAATGCCATGTTCTACCCATAGAATTACATAGGATGGCAACATTGACCCACATACAACCTGCCACTCTTGACTGGCACAAGCCAGAGGAGTTGAAACTAAACCTCACAAACGATGTGTCCTGTATATTCCTGTGGTATACTATATAACTATCTCAGAGTTACAAAATTAATTTAACACTGACAATTGTTACTGTATATGCCTGGTGTCTGTGTCATGAGCTTAATCTTAGTTCCCTACACAGCCCAAAAAGGGTGTTCATTTACCTAAAGATTTACTGTATCTCATATTACACATATACTTGTGGATGCGGTGTTATCATGCAGGGATGTTGCATCATGTGCGCTACTGCTGTGCACAATATCTAACTTTATATCATGACATCATGTAGTGCACACATATGGTGATCATATGGCATATGCAGCCTATACTGTATGCACACTGCGTGCGCAATGTCTCTGGAGATAGAAATAAGTCATGCCGTGAGACGCTGTAAATGATCAAAATGATAAAAAGCATGCAATATATGCTGACGACAGTGGGCTTAGAGGTGAAAATACTTTCAGAACTATGTGGGCTTACTTCCAACTCAACCGTAACTTCAAATAAATACAAAATAAAATAGGAATGACACGCACACACACACACACACACACACACTCTCTCTCTCTCTTCACTCTTATTCCCTCCTTATTCCTGCTCTGCCTAGTGCCTACATACATATTACACATTAAACGCATACACTTACTTTCTCTAATGTTGTCAAATGTCCACTGGTCGTTCTTGAAGAAGGGGTGGCGTTTGATCTCATCCACGCCGCTGCGACCCAGACGCACCTCCCTGTACATAGCAACGGAACGGAGTGGTCAGAGAACTCGCTAGCACAAAGCACCACTCTACCCCCACCTACCCCCTGTGCGCACACGCACGCACACATGCACGTGCACACACACAAACAACACACAACACAACACAGTCTGCGGACTGGCCACTAGGCACTGACCACAGTCCCTCTGCTGACCAGTGTGGAGAGCCACATGACCGCGGGTGGACACTGGACACGCCTCAGGGCCTCCTCCTCCTCTGGCCAGGGAGTAGCAAGGGGCAGCGAGATAATAGATAATACAGATCCAGGAGAACAGAGGTGGAAGAAGAGCACTAACGCAGGTGAAGGAGGCAGCAGGGACCAGTGTATATGGGACAGCACATCAACAGTGCTGACCGACAGACTCACACTGTGCAGCTACAACCACTGCTGGGGTTGCACTTTACCCCTCCCTACCTCCTCCTCCTACTCTCTCACTACACACACTCTTCTCTTACACACACACACACACACACACACACACACACTCTCTCTCTCTCTCTCTCTCTCTCTCTCTCTCTCTCTTCACTCTTATTCCTGCTCTGCCACTGCGTACAGAGCTGGAGGGGTGCGGCAGTTTGGGCCTGCCACGTGTGGGACATTCCAGACCCAGCCAAGAGGAAGAGGAAGGCAGGGGAGGGAGACGGAGTATGGGGAGGGGAGGCCAGAAGAGGTTTTTTCAGCCCTGTAGAAAACAGAACCTAAGACCACGCCAGACTTCCAGGCTTGCCCGGAATTATGGGAGAGCAACGGAGAGAGTGACAGAGAACAGGGAGATGGAGAAATGGAAAATGGCACAAAGTGTACTGTAATTTCATTTTTTTTATAAAGTAGAACATGGCAAACTGGGAGCAATCAGAAACACATGGGAGGCTGGGCTGGAGTTCTGGCCCAGAGAAGAGATGCAGCGGCTTCTGGAATGAGTGATGAGTCAGCGAGGGATAGCAGCTAGAGTGGGCGACTGGGCGTCAGCAAGGTTCAATTTGCTGGGGGGGGAATGGAGGAAGAAATCCATTCCTCTGCTATTGATATCGCCCCATGTCATTCATTTTATCGCCAGTGGGAATATTTTTTATCCTGCTTCTGGTCTGATTGTTTGATAATTTAACAACCGGTTAATTTAAAAAAGTAAAAAAGGGACATATTTGTCAAACTTTTTCATTCATCACATATTTCAATTTCTTCAAAGAATAAATAAATTCAAAGATAGCAATGCATCACAATGAGGTGTTGTCATACTGTAGATCGTCTATTTTTGCTATACATTTTGTCATACAAAGCAGCATGGCTTAAGAGGTTCCGAAAATGCTCTCCCCCCTGACCCGTATTTTATTTTAAACAAATCAAAGCCTGGGCATTAGGAACAGATGTTGTGGGTAAACCTCATGTGTGTGTGTGCAGTCGGCAAGGTGTGCGTGCACGCACGTTTGCATTTGAGAGTATGTCTGCGCGGTGAGAGAATGGTGAGCAAGAGTGTAAATAAACTGAGTGACGCAGAATGAAAGGCCGCTCTGTGCAGAAGCAAAAAGGGCCTGTGTCTGACTGAGCCCTCCACGGGGGCGGAGCGTCTAATGACAACAGGAAGTGGTCTCCACCTGAGGGACGGGCCACTGACCCTGAATATAACCCCTCAACTTTACTACTGACAGTGTACTAACACCAATACTACTGCTACTTCATCCCCTCAACTTTACTACTGACAGTGTACTAACACCAATACTACTGATACTTCATCCCCTCAACTTTACTACTGACAGTGTACTAACACCAATACTACGGATACTTCATCCCCTCAACTTTACTACTGACAGTGTACTAACACCAATACTACTGATACTTCATCCCCTCAACTTTACTACTGACAGTGTACCAACACCAATACTACTGATACTTCATCTCCTCAACTTTACTACTGACAGTGTACTAACACCAATACCAAACTGATACTTCAGGCGGGTACCAAGTATAGACTTGTGACTCTGGTCAATGAAATATATACGATTAAAGTGGTTAACTTTAATAAAGACCATGGCCGGGGCCTAACTGATAACCGGCTCCTCAACATTCCACACACTGTTGCTACGTTCAAAATCGTTCTCTGCGGTCCAAGGAGTGTCAGCTCACCTACTTACTGTAGCTTGTATCACAGAAAACAATGCATATCATGGAACAATTTATCAGAAACCCACAGCATTCAGTACTTAAACCCTGGACAACAGGATATATGAGAATAAGTAGCGCACATCCCCCGGTCTTGGTGCTGAGCCAAACTGTTAAACTAACAGATATCATGAACAAAAGCAAGGGCTCGCAACTCACTTTGTAATGCTCCAGGTTAATTTATTCACAATCACAGCAGTGATTGTGAATAAATCTACCTGGAGCATTACAAAGTGAGTTGGGAGCCCTTGCTTTTGTTCACAAGGATATATGACTTTGAGGAAGCATGTAGGTCGCATAGTGGCAGCTGTGTCTGATTATTCAGTTGTCTGTACGCACCTGTATGGTTGTGTTTGTAACAGTTTTATTTTCACCATGCCCTGCGATGGCTAGTCAGCTGGTGGGACTGCCACCTTGCAGCACGCTGAGGGACTGTGAAACTGCTCATTAGTGCCATCCTGGTGCCGTAGCATGTCACTAACCAGACTTTAAGAGAGCAATCCCAACAGATCCCAGCATCTCGCCTCGCAGCCTGGATGTAATATCCCAGGACCTTAAAGCATGTAACGTGACTTTGGCACAAGCTCAACCACAGACCCAGATGGAGAGACCTGGTGGCTATGGTTGGCTCTACGCGCCCTGAAGTGCAAGAGGACTAATATAAGTAAGTAAGTAGGTACGCACCTGTCAGACAGAAAGTCACAGATAAGGTTTTTGGCATCCTGACTCATCTCCATGTCATCTGGGAATTCAAGGGAGTTCTTGTGGTCCATGATCTTCCCATATGTTCCCACTAAGGAATCTGCATAGAAAGGCGTTTCACCTGCACAATGTTGAGAGAAAAGGCGTAGAAGAGGATTGTGTCAATAAAGTTAATTCTGATGTGCCTTCTCCTGCTCACTATCCACCGCTAAGTCCTCTTTTTAAGATTCAGTCCTCTGCCTAACCCAAGGAAGCTCTTTTCCACCTAGCAAGTCAGATTATGGGTTCATTCGTTTACATGGTATTTTTCTTTGAGGGACTATATAGTTGTTTCTGCACTCTTCTTGGGTGAATATTTACAAGTTCAAGCTTACTCTGATCTCAAGTCAGTCACTCTGGATAAGAGCATCTTCTAAACACCTAAATTGCTAAAATATGTTGTCAGTTTGATTAACTAACCATATATTTAGCTGACAACCTAAAATGGACTTGTGCCGGCATCTACGTATATCCGAGATTGGCTGGTACAGCTCCTTCCTATAAGATGGAAGAACAGGAGCATTGTAATTGGCTAGTTATTAAGTAGTAAAGAAAGACCCAAATTGCACGATAGACAGGGTCCCGTTTGGCTAGATCCGGGCCATAACCGCATGGGACGCATTTCGAATAAGCTGGAGGGACGATTTCAGTGCAATTATGAATTCACAAAAGTGACAGTCTCAGTTGTCATTGACCAATTTGAAAAAGACTCGGGAATTATAAGGACATATTGGTCTGCTGGCAGCGTGCACAAGAAATGGTGCTCTAGTAGTATGTGAGAAACTGTGGACAGAGATACAAACAGGGGCAAATGCAATGCATGAATCTCCTGACGGACATTAGCTTACTCACCAACAAGCATTTCGTAAATGAAGACGCCCACAGACCACCAGTCGCATTCGCGGCCGTAATAGCCATCGCCACCTTGGGACTTCAGCACCTCAGGGGAGATGTAGTCTGGTGTGCCCACTGCTGTGTCACAGTGCACCATACCAGTCTATAAAGTGACAAGAAAAACTGTTGGCAGACGTTTTGGAGACGTTTTGGGCAATACAAAAAAAGCAAAATGGAAACCAAAATGTACGGTATCACTACGAATATACAATCTCTTTAAGTTGAGAGGTCTGTCTTATCAGACATTCTAACGTGTTTCTTCAGAATGGATACAAATTACGTCCATGTCCATGTTTACTGGTATATTAGATTTTAAGACCAATGAATGCTTAAGTAGCCATTATGAAAAACTCCTACTGGTAAAATGAACAGTGGATAAATCACTTCCTGAAACTTTGTACTCTGTAGGTAACAAACAAATAATCCCTGGTATTTTCAAAACAACCTGATGCTGGCATCTTTGGTATTCTAAAAACAACCTGATGCAATACAGTAGCTCTGCCTTGACATGCTTCAATTCACAATCTGAACACTTGGTGGTGCAATGGAGCACAATAAACATGAACTGGGCTCAACAGGAGATGTTTCAAGAAGAACCATGCCAGACATATAAATTAGCATTTTGTACAGACAAATGTGAACATTAAAAAGAAAGAAAGTTAAAGTGACCTGATGTTAGGGCTGCAACAATTTTCTTTGAATATATATCAATTAATTCAAGTGAGGAATTCGGATAGATTTTTATAATTGATTAAACCACCTTATTAATAACACCTTATTTAATACTTTGTTACAACAGCGTCACACAAAAGTAGCGAAAACAGCTACATCTATAAACTCACAGCGCAGGCAGCGTGTAGATCCGACTATTTCAGCTAAAAATGTATAGTGGATTAATGGGTTAAATTGAGTAGTTTGATTAACTGCCCCAACCAGAATGAGATCAAAAGCCCAACCCACCGAGTCCATCTTCATGCATGTGCCGAAGTCGGCCAGCTTGAGATGCCCGCCTCCATCCAGCAGCATGTTGTCCGGCTTGATGTCTCGGTGGATGAAACCCATGGAGTGGATGGCGTCCAGCGCCAGCACCACCTCGGCCGTGTAGAAGCGGGCCCACTTCTCTGGCATGTCGTAGTTCATAGTGAGGGTCACTAGGTCGCCACCAGGCATGAACTCCATCACCATGTAGAGGTGGCTGTTGTCTTGGAAAGCACAGCACAGCTAGGGGGAGAACAAACGTGCATGTCATGCGAAGTATGCTCTGTGTCGCTGTGTGTGTGTGTGTGTGTCGCTGTGTGTGTGTGTGTGTGTGTGTGTGTGTGTGTGTGTGTGTGTGCGTGCGTGTGTGTCTTTCACACCTGGACAACCCAGGGGCTTTTTGAGAAGGCCATAATGTCCCTCTCCTCCCAGAAGAACGCAGAGTCGGAGCGTTTGATCATCTCAAACTTGCTGAGCTGTTTCATGGCGTAAACCTTCTGAGAGGTCTTGTGGCGCACCTACAGCAGAGAAGGGCGAAGCAAAACGAGATATTTAGCATGCAAATACCGATAACAGCACAGTGGTGCAATTAACCCCTTAAGCTTATTTTATACTTTAAAAAATGTTCAAAATGAGCCAAGTATCCGATCTACCTCACAATGCATTTTCAGCCTGTAGCTTATTTAATTATTTTATATTTTCTTTTTGGCCTTTTGTGTAAAGTGTAAAGAGACAAGACAAGAGACAAGTGAGACAAGACAAGAGACAAGAGACAAGACCAGACACAAGACACAAGACAAGACAAGTGAGACAAGACAAGGGTCTCAAACCCAGGTCCCCGTATGAGTCACCATGCAGCTGATGGGTATTTTCTTATTGATGTTTTAATTGTATCATATTTTATGTTCACATATTATTACTATGTTAAAAAAGACCTTGTAAATATTCTTGTATCTGGTGGACAGGACTGCCCTGTCACCCAGTGATGTCATATCAATATTTGCATGTGTATTAATTCTATCAGCTGTCACCCACTCCAGATTGATTAAAAATGGAGAACAACATAAAGATGAGGATAAAAATACACTCTCACCCCATGAGATAAAGCGTCAACAACAGAATCCTAATCACTGAACGTGATTAAAGTAAAAAACAGGATTCAGACTAGCGGACGCTCATGACCGCCTGATGACACCTTACTCTGATGAGGCTTCTCGACCTATTGAAATGTGACAACTGAATTCTGAATCTATGACATGTTTTCCAGTATTGTATTTTGTTTGTGCAAAATGATGTGAAAGGAGGTTCAGAACACTTACAGTACGGAGAATTCTCTCTCCTACTTTCCTTGACATTTCTTGTACAACGCTTAACCTGAAGAACTTGATCACTAAAAATCTGATTGTTTTACATGGTTGTCTGTGTGAAAATTCTTTTAAGGTCTTTTCCTCTCTAGGCTCACTAGAGAGAATACTTTTGGGTGATTGATTGAGGTTTCTCACGTTCCAAAGGAAGAATAGATAAGGTGGAGTTGATTTATTCCTAACAGCAGCCACCCCAGAGCTGCTAGTTTTGATCAACAACTCAATAAGCTAGTTTTTAACATGTTTTGAAAAAAACAAACATTTCTATTATTATAATCACATGCCCAAAATGATGCTCATGATACAAGGATAACAATGGAGTATGTATTTGCCTATCCCAGTGGATTTCAAATCGATTAACTGAAGGAGAACCAGAGATACCAACAGAAATCTTATAATAATAGGCACACGCCCAAAGAAAGACGTGCTTACACAAGATTTGGACACATACAGAGCCCCTGGCCCCCTGATCCACCCCCCCCCCGCCCCACACACACACACACACACACACACACACACACACAAACACAACACTAACACTTTAAACACAAAACCACCCCCTTCCTCTGTCACGAACTGGGCCTGTCTAAACGTGTCTCTATGCACACAACAGAGGCCAGAGCCAAGCTACTATTACACACTAAACACTATAAGTTACTGCATAGTGCATACATTCGATTTTAGCCATGCCACAATGTTTAAGTTCTGCTCCCGCAAGAGTTTCAATTTTTTGTAAAACAATGTATATATTTGAATACTTGGTGGTGCAAGTGTTAAATGCTCTATCGATTGTAATCATTGTGTGTGTTTGTTCAGTAACAGATGTCTCACCGTCTCCCCAGCTCTTTAGTAAACAGGAAATATCAGGAGAAACAGAATACAGGAGAGAGAGACACGTGAAATTGGAAGTGATCAAACAAAGAAATGAGCAGGCAAAATTCTAAGCGAAACAATATCCAATTGAATCTGCTGAATGGGTTTCCTTTCCCGATTGGATGGAATTGGTGGTGACCCACCCGAAAATGTATTTTCTGTTTAGACAGGGAGACGCCCGTTACTGAGAAAACACTCTAGTCTAAAGCAATTACAACAATCAGAATGTGGAGTTTTAAAAGGTAGGGTATTTCTTTGGTTAAATAAAAAAGTGTTTTGTTAAAACTCAATATTCTGATAGTGATCATTGCTAGTGTTTGTTCTCGAACCATCTCTCCAGCTCGTAGGTGACAAATTGCTGCCAATCAGGAGAGAGTACCCATTTTTTTGTGTTCTCTATCCTGATTGGATCAAATTGGTATCCTGATCTGAAAATGCATTTTCTGTTAAATAAACAGCTGGAGAGACCTGGACACTTCCGTTATTGAACAAACACTCTATAGCAATGAGTATTATCAGAATATACCATATTTTAACTGAAGAAAAGCACTTACTTTTTGACAAAAATGTTTTGGTTTAACCAAAAACGATCACTTACAGCACCTAGTGATGTCACAAACGATCACTTATAACACCTAGTGATGTCACAGATTTTCGAATAACCTATAAACCTAAAGCCTAATTTATACTATTATTTGATAGCAAGCCTCACTGCTGCCAAAAGGGAGTGGGGCAGAAAACAAACTGTATGTGGGACCACACTTTACATCCTGTTAACCAAGGGAAAATCATCTCACCAGTTGCACTTCGCCATACGCTCCTCTCCCAATCAACTTGACTTTGTCAAAGTCTTCCAGTTTCACCTGAAGATCTCGTAGCCGTACCACTGCCTTCGCATCTGGTGGACAGGAACAAAAACACAGAGGTCACGCGGGTCACCATGCCAACATAAAGGTCAAGCTTTGTACCATTTTGGTTCAATGTTGTGGGGTCAGTTATTTAAAACTAGGTCATAGAAGAGACTGACACCAATGTTTGACCCAAATGTGCACTGCAATGAAACTACTGTAACTTAAAAAAAATAGTTTAAGTCAGGACTGCCCTTTACTGCAGAATTGACAGATCTACAGTACCAGCAAAACGTCATTGGCAATTGTGGCTTCAGTGTTGACCATGTGCATGCATTTAAAATGACAATACAGTATTGGGGACAGAATTGACTGAAATAACAGCAATACTGGCAATATTATCTACTTATCTGCATTAAGTAGAGATAATAAAAAGCTGTGGAAGAGTGAATGTGTTTTTAATCTACCAGGCCATTAGATGCTTCTAAGACTTTTAGTTTAAACCCTTTCTACAAACATGTCTTCAGACAGGGAGTTGTTGTTGTTCATGTGATCACTTTGCCTAGTTTTCAAGTATTACTTACATCGGTTAAGGAAGGCATCTATGTTTTTGTTTTTCCGCAGGGTGGGGTAGTCCAAATCAAGGGCCAAAGCGTTCATGGAGTCCTGAAAGGAAGAAAATGAAAGTTAGGAATGTAAATACACTTAATGCACTCCCTGAACTTCCAGGATTTCCTCAAGAGCATATGGGCCTAAAAGGAAGACCACTTCAGTTTGCCTCCCCATCTGGCCTCAATATTAAGATAAACCATAACTACTGTAGTAAATAAAGTACAGAACCACAGATCTACAGACAGGTTTTCAAATCAATTATTTTACCACAGCATTAACATAGGGCTTGATGGAATGTTTCATTACTCTATTCATCAGGCTGACATTACATATTTACCACTGGACCCATACCAGGTCTCTGTGGCCTGCAGCTACCACCACAAATTGATTTTCTTTGGAAATCCTCGCACTTAAATTTAACTGACACTGAAGAAAACGGAAAACGTGATGTTTTGTGGTGTTTTATGCCCTCCATTCTGTTACAATGCTAAGTTACAGGGTGCTGTGAAATGTAACGTGGATGGTAGAGAATATTCGGGAAGTGACACGGGGACAATGAGGGCATGTAAAAACACAGTAGAACATTCAACATCATCCTTCAAAAAAACAAATCTCACAGTGACATGACATGATGACACAGACTTTGCCCAGACCATTTACATTGTGGTCTATCATATCTACAGTATCAGGGCAGGGGCGGTCGTGGCCTAGGCCAGGGTGTAGTTTGTGGGTACTGTGTAGACTGTAGAGATTTCATCTGGTAATCAGAAGGTCACTGGTTCACATGCTACAGTTGAAGTGGCCCTGAGCAAGACACTTGGATAAAGACTGAGACAGCAGAATTTGAGGGATTAATAAAGGTGCTCTAACATTTCACACACACATCTTGTCTGTATGTTACGGGTCCCCCTCTAAAATGAGATGCTTCATTCATATCTCTCACACACACACACACACACACACACAGTCCATCTCCCTGAACACAAACAGAAAGGTGGTGCTGATCTCCAGACTAAAACGCTGAGGCCTTAGTAATGTCATCGGTGCTTAAAGTAGTGGTGTGGAGTTTCACATACAATCAAAATGTCATCCCAGTCCTAATGTGCGAGGCTGGCGAGGGGGTTGATAGGGATGTACTGTGCCACCCCACAAGTTCCACAAATGTGGTCGGTCAAGTGAAGTCAATCAGGTTAGAAGTGTCTGTTTGTCTGGGGCCATGTGAGTGGGTGGAGTAACCAGGCATGTGGAACAATTTTGAACCTTTATATAAATAGAGTGTGCCAGCAGTCGAGAGAACTCCCCTGGAGCAGCCATGTGCAAATAGACCTGGAGCTCAGAGGCTATAATGGGACAAACAGCTTATCTGACTGGGTTCAGACTTTAGTGGGAATTCTACGAGCACTGGGGTCCTTTTGCGCATGCTGTGTGTGTGTGTGTGTGTGTGTGTGTGTGTGTGTGTGTGTGTGTGTGTGTGTGTGTCCAGAAGCCATGCAGAGACCACCTTTTAATTAGTTTTCTGTTGAAGTTACATCTGACACACATGAATGGTTTCAGAAAATACAGGAAGTGTGTGTCTATATACATAATACACGGTGGGGTGAATTACTTTTTTGTATTGTTATGTTTATATGATAAGGACCGACATTTATCTGCTTGACCAGTAAATACATTTGTTGATACACTTGACGCCATGGCCATCAAATACTTTATCAGATAGACTGACGCCTGTGCACAATGACACAACATGCCTCTGTTGATTTCCTACTCATTCTGTTAGTATCATTATCATAATATCATTATTATTATTATCATTATTTATTTATTTTAATTTCTCATATCTTCTGGTCACGTCATGTCTGTCTCTGTGTGTGTGTGTGTGTGTGTGTGTGTGTGTGTGTGTGTGTGTGTGTGTGTGTGTGATAAGCTGTAGAATTCGAGTGTGATACTGCCTGGTGTCTGCCTGCCCTGCGACTCAACTAAACCATCATTCATCACCGTTAGTTAGAGGGAGACTGTTAAGAAGACCACACACATTATTCATTCATTGTCCGGCCTGGCAGAGACAATGATCATCATTGTCATCCAGAGCACAATGAAGCATAGTGAAAACAAGGCTGCAATCAAATATGACTGATTCTTGCATGTTTTATAAACCAAACCGATCAAAACTGAAACAGTGAGCCGTTATTTATTAATCCTACTTTTTGTTAGCTTCAGATTTGAACATGCTGTACCAACCCCCTCAGGAGCTACTGAGACTCACTTTGATTCTGTCATATTGGAACTGAATAGGGATATCTGCAGTAGCCAAGGTTTAATTAATTCCAGTGACACAGTTAGAGGATCCCTAAGAGCAAACTGAATAATTGGTTTATCCTTGCAACGTTTCTGAACATACAGCTAGATTTTGCTACATTACCTCTGTACAAACTCTGGGTTTTATGTCTTGTAACTGGCTACAGTATGGGTCCATTGTATTATTAATAACTAGTAGTTATTAGCTTTGAGTTATTAACCTTAAGGATAGATTTAGCCTAATCTTCCAAGAAATGATCTGCTGACTGAGGATCATGAGAATTTGTTAAATCATTGAAGTAAGTTTAATAGATAACTATTAAAGACTGCATACAGGATACACTTTACACTTTAAAAGGTTGGGGTTGCCTCAAAAAATAAACTAAAGGTAGAAAAACAACAATCTGGACTCATCTGCTGCATACGTTTTGAGAAGAATATAAAAACAAAGAATAGAAATTGAAAAATAAGAGAATTGGTGACTTTATCAAAAGTCCATTAATGTATTGCGTCCTCATTGTAATTACTTAAAAGCACTTTTTTTGCTGAAAGTTTATTGTTCAAAGCCCAGGTGTGCACGAACAACGTATACACACCTGGGCGGCGAGCGTGTGCACGTGTGTGAACTCAGCTCGTGTTGATCCCCACACACATGCTCAGGCGCGTTCCTGGTTTGTACATGAGACAATTGCAAGTGATTTTTAAAAGTTAAATATTCAGCATGAAAGCAGAATTTTGTTATGAAATTACTGAGCATACGACTGGATAAAGGATACTTGGGATTACTTGTTTTGTGGTAACACTTACTATGCATCCCATGATGTCTAATTCTATAATGCATTATAAGCATACTTATGATTCTGCTTATAATACCATATAATTATAGTTGTGAAATAACTCAAAAATACTCATGCTTTATTTTGGGGTTTTCAACAGGTGGTCCATGGACCACTGGTGGTCCATGAAGGTGTTGCATGTGGTCCCTGACCATGCATTTATTTAGTAGTCTCTCGAGACAGACTGTTGACTCGTAAAATTCAAAGGAAAAGAGGGAACTGTTTCTTTTTCCTTTGTTTTCCTTTGTTTTTCCAATGTGCACTTAGGAATGTAGCAAAGTGAAGATTTTGCACTAATCTTTTGTGCACTGTCCCGCGGAAGTGCGTCAATGTTGTCAGTTACTGGGAAGTCTGACGTTCCACAGAAAAGGGAGTTAGAATCATCATTACTAGAAAATGGGACCATATAATCATAAACATGGGATGCATTTAGAAACACTGCTTGTTGCAGAAAACTTTTATTTGAGGGGCGTCGATGGCCTGGTATTTGGGTAGGCACTGGTAGTTGCTTTGGCACTGCCTGGCAGCGAGTCGTGGGTTCGATTCCCGAGCCAGGCAGCCTTTGTTGTGTGTCACTCCCTGTCTGTCTCTCTCTCTCCCTGGGCCCGTTTCCTGTCCCTCTTCACTGTGGTGTCCAGTGGAGGCAGAGGAGCCCAGACAAAAAGAGGAACGTGTCTGGTCATGCGTGTGGGGGTTCAACACGAGCATAGTTCACACGCACAGAGAGACCTGGCCAACAATAAACGTTCAGTGAAAAAACTGTGTTTTTGAAGAAAGCTTGATTTTTGATCAAGCTTTTCTGGACCCGTATTTCTTCCGAACTATCTTCTTCTATTCTTTGTTTTTATTTTCTTCATTCACTGTAAAGGAATTTGATAATTCTACATATTCAATCAAGCCTTCACAGTGTGAGTAATTCATAGTGGAAAAAAATACATTTAGTGGTAAATATTTTAGGAAACATTTTGGAAATGTGTCATTTTATAGGGCCAAACAATAAAGAACAAAATAAAAGCCCCATCTCTGTTGATACAACAAAATTTGCGAACAAACAGGATATAGTACTGTGAGGTCACTACGGCTTATCTCCAGACAGTCAATTCCAGGATATGACTTCAACATCCTGTGGGGTTCCCTGCATTAGGCAGCATCATTGTTGGGGCCATTTAGTGCCGTTTGGAGTTAGACCTACGGCTAAATACATTGTCATCTGTGTTCAAGTAACTCTGAGAGTATAAAAAAATAAATAAAAAAAAGTAACTCTGAGAGTGTAAATATAGATTATTATTATTGTTATTAATTGCGACCGAAGGTTGCAGATTACTATGAAAACTTGCAAACTATTATGTCGGTCACGCCTCCATATATGGTTGCCAGTCCATTTGGCCTCGTGACGTCACACCTACAATCCCTGTTATGCCCATATATGGAGATCCCTGATGATCTCCATATATGGAGCTGACCTGTTCTAACATTATGTTGAACCTTCCCCACCCATCCTTCCTCTTCGATGTCTCCCTTTTGACTGATAGCTGTCCATTCAAACTCTAGACAGGCCTGGCCTCAAAGTTATTTGTGTAGCCGTGCCCGGAAGATGGCAGTTCTTAACAGGCTCGAAAATTAAGACCCAGGCCCACTTGGGCCCTCGCCAAACCCTGTACACTCAAGATACTACCCCCACTGCCACCCTTAGATCTCCATATATGGAGCTGACCTGTTCTGACATTCCATATGTGGATCTGACCTCATCAAACCCTGTACACTCAAGATACTACCCCCGCTGCCACCCTTAGATCTCCATATATGGAGCTGACCTGTTCTGACATTCCATATGTGGATCTGACCTCATCAAACCCTGTACACTCAAGACACACTCCATATATGGCCAGTACAGAATTCATTCCACATGTTGATCTAACCCCCCATGACAAAGCACCAGCGCTCACCCAGCAGTCTGCCATCACCCAGGCGGATGCGTGCACGCTTCTCGCCCTCAGGGCGATATATTTTTTTCCTCATTTGTACAGTCAAGATTTAAACTTTTAAAGGAACGATGAAGACTTGGTGTCGAATAGTATAGCTAGATAAAAGGCTGTTTAAGTGACACTGAGCACAGTGAGCAGGGTAGAGAAGGACATATGTGCATGTGACATTTTGTGCATTTTTGAAGATTGAGTCAGGGTTGATTGACTTTGCAGTGACAGGAATATAGACTATCTATTAACAAACACACCGTTTCTCAGTGAAGAGCACTGGGCTAGTTGTTACATTTCTATGGGCCTTGCTTTAGTTGTGAATGATGCAGAACCACCCAGAATAGACAGTTTGCTGGCAGGTATACAATGAAGAGTCATTCAGTCTTGTAGACTCAGGGCAAGTCGTGAAATGTCACCCACTGACCTCAGTTGTGATTTCAGCAACATTGCGACTTTTGTTTCTTTGCTCTTCATCTTATTTAATCTCTTTATTTCACATAATAAAATACATCTACTCAAAGTTGAGTAGATCATCAGCAATCTGCTGATGATCTACTCAACTTTGAGTGGAAGACAGCATAATTCTGTAATCATCGACAGATAAGAAGCACATTTATCCTCCAGACTAGATTTTTACCTTGTTCGTAGCGTAGGCTATTGGACAGACACACTGTTGCATGAGAAAGTGGTTCGCCATAATCACAGGGGATGAAATGTTATGAGGAAACACTTTGTGGCAGGTTACAAACTATGTGTAGAATTAGGCCAATGTCTGACAGCAGAGGCGTGTTAAGAGTGTGTCTAAAGAGGTGTGTAACAAAGTGACTCCATATTAGTCCTCCATATTAGACTCCATATTAATGTGCCATGTTTGTCATCTGAGACTGCTGCAGAGTTCTAATTAACTCTGACAGGTCAATGTGGTTCCATTTGTACACTTTAAGAGATTATCATCACTCAGGATTTTACTCTGTACCTACTTGTCTGGGGCATTCTTTGGACAGGTCAGGGAGAGTTTACACCTACAGTATCAGGTGGTCACAAGGGGTTTGGCAGTCTAAGCCAGACAGGTAGCCTATATATAGTTGCCACGTTATTGGAATATAGTCTAGCATCTTTGGGAACTTATTTTTCTTGAGGTGTAGCTTATGAAAACGCTAGAGAGAGACTTATTGTCTTTTGATTTGGTAGGTGTGTCTGGTTTGTACCGTTTAAGGACCGTCACCATAATGACCATTATCTTTCACATTGTGACATTGGTCCTGACATTTGTCTATTTTCCTCATCAAACGGTTAAAATAAATCATTACTGTTGTGTTATCACTTGTTATATCGGTCACTGACTCTACATAATGCTGCTGCTGGCATCTGACCAAACCACATTGTAAACTTACCAGCAGGCTTTCCAAGTTGAGCGCTGACTGTGGGTCCCTCATCATAGATTCCAGCTTTTTCAGTCGACTGTCATGTCTCCTCTCGGCTCCAGACATGATGGCAGTTTATTGTATCCAGTTCCAGTTATTGGAAAGAGTTCGTTAAGATTTGAAGAACACCTGTAGTGTAGTTCTGTACTGTGTACTCCGCCGCCTCCGTCACGACTTGCTATGCGAGTCTGCGACTGCTGGTTGTTGGAATATCATGTCAGCTGCCTGCTCCCAAGTAAACTATACTGCACAGTCACGGCTTGTTGTGACAAGATTGTAAGGTTAATTATTCAACCGCCGCCAAGGAGTAAACGTCTTTTAGGACTTTTCTATGTTTGCCAAGTTGCTGCATTTAAGATCAGAGTGGACTCGAGGAAGTAGCCTAGACTCCACGTTCAGGTGCGCGTTTTTTCGCTTCAAGGTGAGCGTTCCAAAATCTATGCCCGAAGCGGAACGTGGTGAACCTGTAGCCTACTATAACCGCGGGCACAAAGAAAAATGAAAAACCTGTTTGCTCTCCTTATTGTCACGCTCTTCATTAAAAGTTAAAACATCCGAACAAGAGTGACCGGACCGGTATATTCCTCGGTCTCTTGCGTGCCCAGCTAGGCTATTAGCCTCATACCCTTCTGAACAAGCCTACACATTTCTGCTACCCACAAGCCCTCGGCGAAGCAGGAATTCCAGTCCTCTTATCTCATTGATCTCTTTTACCGTCCGCCCCGATTGAGCTCCACCAACTTTCAGTATTTTTGGAACGCTGATACGCTGACTGACGTGCACACTCACTGGGACAGTGGGACTAAAAATAGACCATTACATTCATTGACTATACGAGCTGTCCTTATCTATCATTCACTATAACCTTCTTTAATTAATTAAAGCATACGTTAATAATTGATCATTTCAAGAAATTGATCTGTGTGTGTGTGTGTGTGTGTGTGTGTGTGTGTGTGTGGACTAGCAGTAGCAAAGTCCCTGGGTGGGTCAAAATGATATTTATCGTTTACAATTTTCATTTTTATACGACAGCCTATAGAGGTCATATGGCCAGACTTGCCACTGTATCAATGAAATAGGTAGGCCTATTACTTACCTATAATAGGCTATATAATGCCACTGTAGAGCTGTACAAAACATAAATATAACAAACAATTAGGGCAGAACTTGTTGCTTGTACAATAACTTTTATTTACTTTACAAATTGGTTTCCATCAAACCTGGTTACTTACTTACTCTTCAAATACAAACCATCTTTGAACAATCTATTCACACAGTAGGCTAAATGTAGAACAGGGACACCAACAAGTGTGGGTTTTAGGCAACAACAATAGCAATATAATTTCTGACACAAATAATTTGTCAAAACATTGGGTTAAAGAGACATAATGGTCAGCAATGGCAATGATAATAATGTGCAACAAAGTGATAATGGCAGTCTCAATGTTGGCCTCCAGGGTTAGAAACAGAGGACCACCTATGATGTCACAGCTATTTGCATCGGGTGATATCATCACTGAGTCAGATGAGCTGTTGACATAGTCCCCTCCTCTGGCCATCTGTATATACTGTAGATAACAGTGACATAATGGCATGGCCTACACAGTATAGTGAGGATATGGACTGGAATGAGTGGGGATACAGTGAAATGTGTTTCTGCCATAGACACACACACACACACACACACACACACACACACACACACACACACACACACACACACACACACACACACACACACATACACAGAAAACTAACACAGCATGACATTTTCTTTTGGAATGTGGTTGTATATGCTGGCAGGGGTGGATCAAATTAGGGGTTATTCTGCCAAGGATGCCAAAATTTGTAAATTTGTTTGGCCATGGACCCCCCCCTATTTTTTTGTGATTTTTAAGATATAGCCAATCAAGCTCACAACATGTCACATGACGACACATGAGCTTGTTGTTTGTCTACATTTGAATACACTAGCCAAAGTATAAAATGGGGTTAAAGTTGTGAAACAGTTCCTCATTTTGCTGGTGACCCCGAACGCCCTCAAGGACCACTGGGAGTCCCTGGACCCCACTTTTAGAACTTATTGTAGGTCAAGCTGATTGTGTATTTATTCCTGGGCGAATAACAGCATCCCCCTTGAAGTTGTGTTGAACTATTAATGATATTAGATTCTTGGCAGCCTGATGAGTCTTGGAGGTATCGTAACATGAGAATAACATACTGGCAGCAAATATAGGTTAGATCAGTGTATGTGAGAAACTAGTATCTATCTGGCATGAACTATCAAACATCAGTTGGCATTGAGTGCAGTGTTGTGTGCAACATGAAAGTTGCAGACTTTTGGTCGCCCTGGCCTATTCTGTTAGTTGCTTTGCTTGTCCAAAACAGGCAGGTGCAAAAGTTCCAAAGTCAAACACTGCACTCTAGTGGGCATATATTATACAAGATTTTTGCAAAAAGGGCAATAAGAGCTTCGGCACTCATTAAAGTACAATCGTGAAACAACAAAAACAG
Organism: Protomyctophum bolini; assembly: GCF_963924005.1. Classification (NCBI taxonomy): domain Eukaryota; kingdom Metazoa; phylum Chordata; class Actinopteri; order Myctophiformes; family Myctophidae; genus Protomyctophum; species Protomyctophum bolini. The sequence goes on from NC_137880.1 coordinate 27,484,361, forward strand.
AACAACTTACAAACAAATAAAGCACTTTTTAGGGGAGGTGGGGGTCTGCAGAAGCATCATCCATAAGTTAATAAGGTCAGAGAAGTATCTGCGTAAAGTACAACAAAACAATGAACAAATGAAATCTTAAATTGGGATGTTGACAAGACAAGAGTCCCGAGATGCTCTCACAGGATCAAATGTCATAACGTATCCCCAGAAGAGGGAACTGTAATACTGATAGCTTCACACTGCAGCCATTGACGGTTGAAAATAATACCACATTTGGTAATATGACTACCCTGTTGTCCAAAATCTTCGGATAACACAGATAACACAAAAGGATCAGAATCAGTATCACTCTATTTGCCGCGTACAACGAACACAAAGGAATACGCCGCCAGGAAACATTCCTGTACGTTTATAGTACACAGTAAAATCCTCACTGTTATTTAACTCTGACAATGTACAAAATGTAGCCCTAATGGATCCTTGGTTATATTTAACTCTCAATAGTAATAACTAAATGAACACTGACGATTTTACTGTGTACCCAGAAATCAAAGTGATCCTGATTTTCTATGATCAGGCTTGGCAGATCGAACAAATGGTTTGGGGGCTTCTGGGAATCACACGTTTATGGACCAGTGTCGTTAAGACCACTGAACGCTCACATAGGGCTGGGCAATATATCGATATTGTGATAAAAAACTAGGCTAGATATCGTCTGGGATTTTGGGTATCATATAATGATGTTATATGGTATACAGTAGCTGTTGTCCTTTACTGGGTTAAATCACTTAAGCCCTATTTTACTTTCAAATATTTTAAAAAACAGCTATCCGATCTAAATGTGCCACATTGTGAGCTTGTAGATTTGCTATTTTTGGAAACCTTTTTAAAGAAAAAAAGTTTGATATCCTCACAATATGATGATCTTCACAATATCGACATTGAGGTATTTTGTCACAAATATCTGAATATTTGATTTTGTGCACACCACATAGCCCTACGTTCACAGACTATCTCAGGTGGCATAGGCGTCCCCTGCACAGCCTAGCCCGTGTAGATTTACACACAGTTGTGAGCAGGCAGAAAGAGGAGCATCCTGTCTCCTTGGAGATTACATTACATCGCTCAGTCTTCCCACCTAGCAGCCTGAGAGAGACTCTTCTCCGCACCGTGTGTAAACTGCCTGAGGATGGAGTCTCAATCTCAGCAGAATTTCTCTCCTCCCTTGAAGGAGGTTGAAAGGAGAGTGTGAAAGAGGGAGAGAGAGGGGAGGGCAGGGGATCACAGGCAATCACTTGTGAGGGATCAAGCCTATAAAGAACTAGCATGTTCTGTGTACTGTATTTAGATTGGGAGGAGAGAAGGTGCAGGCAGGAGCGTAGGGTAGACTAGAGAGATATTCCTGGCTCTCGATCAAAATAAAAAAGTTTTAAAAAGTTTAAAAAAAAAAGAAAAATAAATCCTGAAGTCTGAGCACCCGTCGGCCAGGTAACCCAAAACCTGGAGTGGGGAGTCAGCGTGGGATATGGGGAGAGGAACAATGTGGCTCTTTGTGTGAGCCGGGCAGAGAAAACAAACCGTTTCCCCTGGAAAGAGATCATGTTCAGGCTCCATCTGAGAAGACCACACAAGGCTGATCAGAGCTCCGTCTGCTGCCGCACGGAGCAGGACCAGGAGCGCATCCGTACAGCCACGCTTGCACGTGCACACAGATAACACACGCACATTCGCACTCACACTTTAGGGCAAATATTTGACAGGCAAAGGATCAGGGATGCTCCGCATCATGTTCTCTCTGAACACAACATACCACACTGGCCAATAATACTTATTTTTTTCTTTTTCTTCCTTTTTTTTTGGTCCAGGACAAGACGTGTGACTGTGCTGTGCTCGTAAGTATTCTGGATTTCCCCATGTTGGCTTGGGATGATGTGGCCATCTGGGCGACTTCCTGCTTTGGCACCCTGCTGGGCATGTGGGAAGAGCTGGACACTGCAGGCCAGTCTGGATGGGTTGACAGACTGGAGGGTGTTAGCGCTGGTGTCGTCCACAAGAGGGCATGTCACTGGTTCTGGCACCACGGTACAGTGTTAAACAGGGAGTCTGTTCATCACATTGAAGGAGAGAGAGAGGAGGGGGGGGGGGGTTAGGCAGTGGAGAGATATTAGACTCTCGTCTGACTGTAGAATTTCCATTTCTACCATATCCAATATCAACCCCTCCTTCACTTCCCTCTCCTTCCCTAATCCGCCCATTCCGCATAAACACTGTGAGAATGAGGCTTTTAGACATGTCAACACTCAGATAACTGTCGCACAGCGCACAATCAAACGAAGAACATCTGGACTCTTTTCTCACACACTAATACAGTTTCATTCAAACATGCATATTAAACATATACACATACACCCTCCCTCGCGCCACGCACGCGCCACGCACGCGCACACACACACACACACACACACACACACACACACACACACACACACACACACACACACACACACACACACACACACACACACACACACACACACACACACACACACACACACACACACACACACACACACACACACACACACACACACACACACACACACACACACACACACACACACACACACACACACACACACACACACACACACACACACACACACACACACACACACACACACACACACACACACACACACACACACACACACACACACACACACACACACACACACACACACACACACACACACACACACACACACACACACACACACACACACACACACACACACACACACACACACACACACACACACACACGTAAGGTCCAAGCCAGGATTCTGTACTCCCTCTGTCCCACTGCGTTTTAGTTTCAAACGCTCAGCGAATACCCATGTGGAGAGATCGGGTTACACGGGGCTATAAAATATCCCAAATAAAGGCAAGGAAAACTGAGACGTAAAACCGGGCTATTTCCTGAGGTGAAATCCTCCAGTTGGCGGCGGATCCTGTCAGAGTGGGTGATTTTTTTTAAAGACTTTTAGCAGCAGAGACAATGGAACAGGACAGCAACATTCACCTCCGCGCACAGAGGTGCTGAACTAGAGTCATTGGCGCAAGGCAGCCAGCTCCCATTACACACAACACAAGGCCATAAATCCGCCTGCACAACGCTAGCAACACGCTGTGATTTCATATGTATCGGTTACTAAGGGGACGCACAAAACCACAACAAATGACAAAGGGTAAAAGTGGGACCTCATTTAGTGAAAGGGAATCGTTTAATGCTTTGGCACATAACTTTTGGAGTATAAGATAACAGGTTATGTAGTGCTCTTTCCACCAGGCAGTCATCTTTTTCAAACACCATTATTATTAAGGTGACCTTTTGGCCTTATGGAGGCTTGGAGAGGGAAAATGGAGGGAAGTGAAGCACAGTGGAAATCTAAACCCTCTCAGTTCTTTCGGCGGTTTAATCCCAGGACATACAGTAAAGTGAGAACATGACCTCATAATGGTGGATAGTTTGTAAAAAAAAAACGATAGGTGGTGTTGGGGTCATTTGGATTTCCAATCAGGCAAGTGAAATGAAGAGAACCCTTTGATTGGCCCACAGAAAGGAGGGGTTTCTGTTCTGGTCTGGTAACAACAACATCTGGTTGGCAGGAGACAGCGGTGGTGAGTGAGGAGAAGGAGGAATAGGGGAGGAAAGTGGAGATGGGAGACGAGTGCTAAACTCATACATGGGAGTGAGACAGGGCAAGGCCAGAATAGCGTGTCATTATGACATACGTAACCGGATCGCTCCAACTCTGCCCCTGCGTTTTCTAATGAAGCCCCAGAGCTCCATCACCATGGGCTGGCTCTCATATTCACAGCGCCTTGTAGTCTGCCTGACGATCACCTCTGTCTCCAAGGCAACCCCAGGAAAGAAGGGTAGCGTGCTTGCCTTGTCTGCTCGCCCTGCAGGAGGCAGGCAGTTCAAAATCACTCACTGGCAGTCCCTCTCGCACATCTATGACTTTGAGCTCTCTCAGTCAACCTGGCTTCAACTTCTCCCTCTCTCTCTCCCTCTGTCTCTCTCTTGTTCTCTTCCTCTCACACACAGGCAGACAAATGCTCGCGTGTCCTGGCAAAGCCGGGTCTATGAAACAGGCTGCCTTGCAAACAAAGCATTGTGACTGTCAGGCCGCACTGAGGTGATCTCCTTTCAAAGTGACTCTCTCTGTCTCTGCCCTCCACCTCCTTCCCATACTGTAACCCTAGAGGACAGAGGAGTGCCAGGTTACTGGGATTCTCTCTCTTTGGCGCCATGCTGTTTAGTGACCATGCGCATATTGTGTGACCTATGATTGCCAATGTCCTGTGCGTGCATGCGTGCGTGCGTCTGTACAGTATCTATCTATATGTGTGATAGGCATGTTCAAATGGTGTCTGCAAATAATTCCTGTACAGTAAAATCCAAAGTGTTTATTCATCTCTGTGGTGTTTGTTTTAACCTGCTTGGAGCGTGGCACACAGGGAAAAGCATTGAGAGCTTGGGATGTTTGAAAAATCACAGCTAAGTGTTTCTGTAAACGATCTAGAATGCTTTTCTGAGATTGGAGATACAGGACACTATTTGATCTAACCTCCACCCACCATCCACCAATGTGGTGTTCCTATACTTCAGTTTGGTTTGGTGTATCTATCTCCAGTATGGAGAGGAGGTATTTTGTTCCTTCTACTATATCTATCCCTATATTCAGTTAGGTATCTAATACATAGTACTACAGTTTGTTGATTATGGTTAATTTATGATTTTGATGACAGATGTTTAACAGAAATTATTTTGAGTTAAAATAAGATAAAGCATATATATATATATATATATATGCTTTATCTTATTTGAATCAAGTCAGAACATATAAAATAACATATAAGTCAGAACTTTGTAAACAAGTCTCACCTCCATCCCCTACTTATTCTGATCACGGATACGTAGGCAGCGCCTTTTCAGAGCTGGCTCCATGTCTCCCGAACCTGGTGCACTAGGAGTAGGAGGGCTCCGCAGGGCACCCTTGTCCCTTAATTTGGGCAAGAGCAGCGCGGTGGTGGTGCCCCCCCCTGTCTTTGGTGCTGTAGGCAGAGCGTAGGCATGGTCCTCATCAGGCACATGAGGGTCCTCTCCTGCCTCCCCGCCCACAGCCAAGGTCTCCTCTGATTGGATGACTGTGCCTTCAGCCCGGACAGGGCCGACCACAGAGCAGTTGTTCTCTTTGATGGCCTCCAGCTCGCTAAGCGCAGGGTCTGGGGGCGGAGCTGCTCTCTGGGGTAGGGAGGAATCTGGGCTGGGAGCGGCAGAACCTGAGGTCATCCCATTTGGACCGTGGTCCTGGAACACCGGGGAAGAAGACGTAGGGTCGTTGGGTGGGCTGCTCCCCCTGGGGCTGGGCAGAGGCTGTGAAGGTGTAGTGCTGGAATTCTGCGGGCGGTAGGCAGCATCATTTGAAGGGGACTGGGGTCGAAGAGGAGTGGGCTTGATAACATCATGGAGCACTGCCCTGGTACCCAGCCCAGGTCCTGACTCACCTGGCCCTGACAAGTCAACCACCCCGTTGGTGTTGGGCTCCACCTTCACTTGGGTCCTCTGGAGAACCCTCTGGATAACCTGTCTTTCCGGCTGCTGATGCTGGGTAAGATTATAGTCTGTCACTGTCTCTGATCCTGGGACAGAGGAAGGTGATTCGTTATATCGGGCACTGGGGGAGGATGTTCCACTATGTGGCGTGGATGCTGGGGATGAGAATGGCCTTTCTGATTTAACCCAATCTGTGTCCCTTCTGTTGGGCTCTGCAGGTGAGGGGAGACCCTGAGTGGAGGTTCTGCCCAGTCTGTTGGCTCCTTGTCTGCTGTCCCCCATACAGAAACTGGGAGATGGCTGCCTGGCGCCCCAGGATCTACCCCTGTCTCCTCCCTCTGGCACAGGTTGGATGACCCCGCCATGGCTTGGGGCCTCTGGGGTTGTTGATTTAGCAGGGATTAGAATGGGGATAGGGATGGGTATTGGAACAGGGAGCGGGACAATGATGGGATAAGGCACCAGGATGGTGGGCTGAGGGAGCAGAGGGCTAAAGGAAGGAATACCATTCCAGTTCATCATAGGATGCATCGGGACAGGCCCCCGAGGCATCATGTTGATAGGAGGAGAGTGAAGGCCAGGGAAGTAGGCACCTGGGAAGGGATGCCCCATTCCTGGTGGGTTCATCGATGAGGCTGTGGGGGGCTGCATGTGGGGAGAGTGGGGCGGGCGGTGGATGGGGCTGGAAGCAGGTCCCGGGTGTCTGTGAGAATTGGTGACTGGGCTTTTCAGGCCCTGAGCATGAAGAGGAGGTCTGATGAAGGGCATGTGCATTTGAGGCATGGGCTGGTGCTCCATGATGAGACGAGGATGAGCAGGAGGGGGATGATGAAAGGTAGGAGGAGCAGCAGGGTTGGACAACACCTCCACAGCAGGGGGATGCGGAGGGGGTTGGATGGGTCTCTCCAGCAATCTCAGCCCAGAGACGGGGACCTTGGAGGAGGACGAGGCTGCCTCAGATGGAGAGACAGAGGCGGATGCAGCCGATCCGTGGATGGGCATGTGTCCTTTAGGGGATACATTTCTGTGACGGAGTTCCCCTGTGCTGCTGCCGCCGCCGCTGTTCCATGATTCGGGGGTGAGCAGCTTCTGCCCCACCTCGCTGCCATCCGCCCTGCCATCTTGGCTGGCTCTGCTGGGACTGGAGCTGGTGTTTGTGAGCGCCGCCCTAGCCTCTCGGTAGAAGACGTCCATTTTGTATTGATTCAGACACTTGGTGCTGCAAAACTGGACCCTCTCCTCACCAGATCCGAAGTCCAGGTATTCTTTGGTGTGACGGACGTGCTTGCACCAATCGCATACCTGCGGTGCAGGGGAAAGAGACTGTGGAGGGTCACTTTAAGTGATATGCCAGATCTGAAAACATGTTGATAAAAGGAGTGAACCATGAACACATATAATCATTGTTTGAACGTAATTGGAGATATAAGTAAACCATGCAACAGGAGAACTTAAGCTCTGAGATAATGGACCACTGAGACTTACACTGTGTTAGTGTTTCATATGTGTAAAATAATACAAAAGGTACATTGATAGTGTGTTCTTCTTACTCTGACATTGCTGTTTATCTTCAGCACCAGCCTGGGGGACTCCTCTGTTTGGGGGTGCTGGGGAGACCTCTCTCCATGCAGATCCTCGTCTCTGGCCTGACACACAGGGAAAGAAAACACAGTTTGACACCCAAGGCATGATCTATTGGGGAGCATTTACTTGATCACAGTAGCCTGGATGGTTAAAACCACCAACTCATCTGATGGTTACTTTAAATCATAACACCATGTTTGAATCATCCTGTGGTCATTAAACCAAAAGTGGGACGCTTCTTACATAACACGAACTGAAATAGCCTCCGATGCAAATCACTGGCTTGTCATCAATCTCGGAAGCAGCAAAAAGGTTTGTGAAACCATGGATGTAAGGTCAGTTGTGTTGTGAAATAGACACAATGCAACTGATTGGGGAGATAAGTGTAGATGATGAATTGTCATATTGTCAACGGCCTTGCCGTATGAACATAGGAAACTCCATTCGATTTATGTAAACCGATGCTGTGTGGATCTGAGCGCTCCCCCTTCTCTGTCGCCCATTGAGTCGTGTTGAGTTACGAAACATGAGGCAGCTGCAGGTAAGGTATGCGCTGAAAGTGGACACCTCGCCCCAGGCCCCCTGCCCTTCCTCTCAGACAAGCACGGACAGGCCAACGGCAACGTATTGCTCCCCACCTCCAAAAAACGAGAGGCCTTGTTGCACGCAGACTGCTCTTTTGTCTCTGTTGTCGTGTGAATCAACCAAGCGTAGCATAAACAACAGCGAGGGTGAAAGGCGATAGCCCTGCCTGCCACCTCGCACCTCCAAAGAGCGGGTATCCATGTCATAATGGATGGTGAAAAGTTGTGGCAACGCGTATCAGAGCAGTTCTATAGAGGTACCACTTCCCTTTCCTCTGGACGAAAGCCACTTAATGACTGGCCACTCCTCCATTAACACGAAACTGATACCAAGTGTCCTCTCTCAACTTTGACCTCTCTCACACCATTCCTACACTAGCCCCTCCATTGGAAACCAGAATACCGTATGTGTTCTCTGAGATCTCGCTTTTTAAATTTGTGTAAATTAATCTGTCCAATATGACCTCACTGTCAAGATCAGTGGTATCTATTTCTGAGGGTTTGTTTACCTGCCAGAATCCTCTGATTGGCTGTGTCTACTACTTACTGTATGTGAACACTGAACACCTGGCACTGAACACCTGGCGCACACTAACACTGTGCGTGCGACGTGTGTGTGCGTGTGTGTGCGTGTGTGTGTGTGTGTGTGTGTGTGTGTGTATGTGTGTGTGTGTGTGTGTCCTGCTATACTTAATAATTGGTCCATCCATACATCCGAATACACAATCCACAATCTTAACAAGTGTTTCATCTAGTGATTTCTGTTTTGCCTGAATTGAAATGTCAATAACAAACCCAGGGATATTATGTTAGTTATGTTAGATTGTACTGTGATCAAGAGTGTGACATTTTCATTTTCCAAATTTGACCTGCCTAGCATTTTAGACTATAGAGTCCCCTCTGTAGGCTTTTGCAGCAATTAGATGAATGTGTCCAATGCATATAACGGTATGCTCCTGAATGTTTTCTTCGAAAGTAAAAAAAAAGCACTGTCAGTGTTTATCACCAGACAGTGAGTAGCCAATTCCATATCATTCAAGGCATTGTGCAGTAATGCATTATTTATATTACATCAGCTGGAATGTCATATCTCTGACCAATGGGCCAGCGAGATTGCTGAAACAATGAGTTTTCCTCGTTTAACTACCAACCTTGTTGCGCTTGAAGTAGGCCCGTCTGCATGCAGCGAAGCACTTTTCGCTGCAGAAGCTCTTGAGCTCCGAACCCATGCATAGGGAGTAGCGCTTCACTCCTTCCTTCTGACACCATACGCACACTATCTGCACATTTTGAACATCCTCCACTAGAGAGGGGGAGAGAGCGAGAGAGAGAGAGAGAGAGAGAGAGAGAGAGAGAGAGAGAGAGAGAGAGAGAGAGAGAGAAGAATCAACAAAGGAATTAATGCTATGGCACTTCCCCGTCATCCCCAGTGTTGTGGTGATTTTTTAACAGGTGGGATGCTGTGCGCACACACATGCATTGTAATTTAATAATGGTGGATAAATTGTACTTAGGTTTACTAGTGCATAAATAGTAGGAAACATGTTTGTATAGGAAATCACTAGTTTTTACATTGCGGACATCAGTTAGTTCATGAATCCATCAGCCACTGTTCCAAACATTCTCTTTAGACTGCTTCAGAACATCTGACAGTATACCCACACCTACAGTACTTAGCAGGTCACACAATGGACCATTGATGTGCATCCAGCCAGGGTCATTCCTACTGTATGTTAATCCACACTGTTACACTGACACTCGTCACTTTTGTAAGCTTTGGTAAGAGGTGGATCAATACGCGAGGTTGCCACAGTCTTGCGGGTACGCACGTTCACATCCTTGCATGTGCGTGCAGCCGTGCACGTGTACATCTGTGCCTGTACGTGCACATGCTCCTGCTCAAAAGACTGACGGGACGCCGTGGTACCACGTGCAATGAGCACTGCACCACTGCTCATTGATGTCATCACCAGTATATACCCATATGGGCATGGTTATCTCTGAGTCACAGTGACGGGGCGCTGTGGTCCACCCACTGGCGGGCCGATGGCGGGCTGGACATTAGTCAAATTTTATATAGGATAGGATATATAACAATATCAGTGTATTCTGTAATGTAACGACACTGTGATTGTGTGTATTTGCCTAACCACGGAGGATACTGTAATGACACTGTGACTGTGTGTATTTTGCTCTGTCTGTCTGTTTGTTGATTGATCGATTGATTGATTGAATATTTTCTTTTTACACTTTGTAATTTGTACAGAGGTCAATGTGGTCCTGTCTGTCTGTCTGTCTGTCTGTCTGTCTGTCTGTCTGTCTGTGTATGGTATCTTTCTCTCTCTCTCTCTCTCTCTCTCTGGTTCTGCAGTTCTGCACTTATAGCCTATTTAGTGGGAGGGGAGGTTAGGTTTAGGGTGAGGGTTTGAGATAGGTTGTAGTTGTAGGACTAATGACTGGTCTAACCAATGACTAGTCTAAACCAAAAACTGAGAGTAATAAAATATGGTGGGATGGGGATGTTGACAAACATTGGTCACTCTTTTGTCACTACGAGTCTTAAGCAACCTGTGGCTGTCCCCTCTACTATGCCTGACCCTGACCTGTACTTTGGTCTCAATGGAGGAATACCATGTGTGCAGGATAATGTGTGCTTGTGGGTGTATGGCGGGACTATGTGGCAAGAACGAAATGCCAATGACCTTGTGAAACATGAGAACAAACATAAACGTAGTATCGATCTTATCACAGTGTAGTGATTCTCCCCTACCTGCAGAGGGCTTTATGAGGGGCACGATGACAGGGGCGCTCTTGTGTTCCTTCGGGCTTGTCAGGGATGAGCTTGGCGAAGACGAGGAGGACGAAGAGGAGGGGACACAGGAGGATTCTCTCTCCCCACTCCTCATGGCCAGAACTGAGGGACCCACCTTGCTGTCCAGGCTCTTCGGTTTTGGCAATGAGTTTTCTGGAAGACATAAACACATAATCATATAATCAACTTTCATTTTTTTCATGGAATATGATACCTTAGCTGCATACATGTCCTTGGCACGATATCGCAACATCTTTTGAAACCATAACAATTCCCCTTACAGGCTTATAGTACAAACATGTTGTGAAACTATAGACCTAACATAATGTATGAAATGTGAGTCTCGACTCAATTGCAGCGACAGTGATTCGGTGTCTGCAGTATGACAACCAGTAGAACCTGTTACTGTGCTCGCTGTGTATCGAGGGTGACCCGGTCTTAAACTGTTGTACTGTATACAGATACCTGGTCTCACCTTTTAGCACAGACACGTGCTGACGTCGTTCTCTGTAGTTCCGGATCTCGCCGGCCTCTGAGTCTCGAAGTTCCACCTTGTCATATCCATACCAGCCTAGCAGCTCGTTCATGGTGCTCTCAGCAAATGTCTGCACGGGATAAAATGGCCAAATATATCACTGATTAATCACTTTGTGAACGGGGACGGGATAACTGTGCCTCTGCCCACCTGTGAATACGAATCTGCACATGACCTTATATTGTATGCTGTCGTTAGTGGAACTTTTTATCCATAGCCTACACTTAAAAATAATCAGACCTTCCTAACTCCGAATCAATGGACAGGGTTCTTTTTTTGCCTCGGCCCCAGCCGGAGAAATGAATACGAGCACAGTGGAGTACAGTATGGCACTTTTTCCATGATGTATTCAAGTTGTTTACTCTTGCTAAATCTGAGACGGAAAGGTTGAAAACCTAACACCAGTGTGAAATCTATGAATCATCCTTTGTTTATTACGTTTAATTGGAAGAAAGAAAAAAAAAGACAGAGAAAAGAAAACTGTTCTCCACAGATGGGACGTGTGGTCTCTTTTTTTTATTACGACCAGATGAGAAAAAAAAAGAAAAACACAAAGGTCTCTCTCTTCATCCACCCACCTCTCTCTGTGGCTTTTGGGAGAACCGGATTGGAGGAGAAATCCGATCCGGAACGGGCAGAAATCAGAGCGGGACACCCTACACCACAGCGAGGTCCCACGGTTCTCGGAAATGCCCCTCTCTCCTCTCCCCTCTTCTCTCTCCAGTGTCCAGCGCACACGCACGTCTCACACACTCTCTCTCACTCTCTCTATCTGTATACAGTCTTCTCTGTCCCTCCCTCCCCTCCCCTCTCTCTCTCTCTCTCTCTCTCTCTCTCTCTCTCTCTCTCTCTCACTGCCTCTCCACTAGCCCCCTTCCTCCTTCCCCTCCACCCCAGCACCTTCCAGCCCTGACACCCGACACAACGTAGCCTCTCAGGTTTCAGTCTTTTCCAGCACAGCCAGTCTGCTGTGGTGGTGTTGTAGTGCTGTAGTACTGACTGCACATTCTTTCCTCTGCTTCCCTCACTCCGACCTCTGCTCTGCACTATAGGGCCTCAAAGAAACTGATCTCTCCCTCTCTTGGTTACTCTGTGTGTGTGCCTGTGTGTGTGTGCGTGCACGCAGTCGTATCATATCCAGCTAAATATGCCTAACCATGATTAAAGTCAAGTATCTGGTGTCTGGGAGCTGTGCACCGGTCTGACGTGGAGAGCGCGGGTCCGACTGCGGTGTTGAAACAGATTCATTACTGTGACAACACTGGGCCGGATTGCGGCCCCACTTGAAATTACACTGTTTGTCTGTCTGTCTGTCTGTGTGTCTGTCAGTTACTCTGTGAGTCAGTCTGTCTTTCTCTCAATCGCTTGTCCTCCTTGCTATTTCATTGTTTGACACTTGTCCTGTCCACAGCCCCAGCCTGTGAGCCCACCGTGTCTGTGTCAGTGTTGTTGTTGGGTAGATCCATGTGCCTATCTCATCTCAAAGCAGTGCAGTGTTCTGCATTGATTACTACTTTCGGAAAATAAAGAATTTCCATCATCAAAACCTTCCTATATGTTACAGTACATTCAGTTCAGTTGTCATTTTGTCTTGCTATTTTCTCATTAGTGAAAGACAGGCCGTTTTCCCCTCCCCACCGCTTCCCACAATGTTGTTTTTGTTTCTTTTTGGCAGTTCAGACAAACATCTGCTTTGTGAGAGTGACAAGCCATATCCCAAACCACAGAGAGAGTTGCAGCCAAAGGCAACAAACCAGGGCCGACCTCAAGATTCAGCCCAGGCAGGCTTACATCAAGCAGGGATAGCGTTTCACATGTTTTGATTAAAATTAGTTAAGTTGTAACACTACACCTCCCCTGGATATCAAAAGCTACAATCCAAACCACTTACACAAAAAGAGCACATTTCCTCTCTCACGAAGACCAGAATCTCCAAAACTGCTTGTCCTTTTAGATTTCTCCATTCTTACTTGAGGGAGACTTGGATATCCCTTACGCCCAAACGCACAGGTCTCAAATAGCCAGTTTCAAAACCCAAACAAGGAGGCAAACCATGGATTTGTTTCCCAGTAGTAATAGGCCTGTATTGGTAGGACAGTCAGAAAGAATCATTCACACCACTTTGAATGAACTTATCTAGCCACATGTGCCCCCCTTGACAAGAACAGCACTTGATTCTTGATTAGAGGAGACAGTAGGTTATTTAAAGTATATTATAAACGCTCTCGTTTTGGAAGAGGTGCGGTATAGGGGAGAACAAGTGCGCGCATAACAGAAGCGGGGAAGAAGTGATGTGTTTTTGCCGTATGGTGACGCACATCTGGAACTCCGCTGGACATTACAGCTGGCCTGATATCGCGTCACTGAAAGGCAAAGGCTAACAGCCTGACACTTTCATTTAAACTCACTGAACTTTTTTTTCTCCTTAGTTTTTTTTTCATATATTTTTTATTTCTTATATTCTTTGGTGACAAGGAGCCAGGTCAAGAAAGTTACTTTTCCGTGGCAACAACATGATCACATAACTATAATAAATACTATTTAGGCAACTGTGTCCGAGCCTTCCGAACACTGATTTGTGCGCTCATTCTGGCCCACGAAGACGGTACAAACATCACTAAGTTATCAACACGTCAATAAACATGTCAGAAGATAAACACCGGCTTTAACAGCATGTCACTGACGCTCTCACCTTCATCTCCTGGTTGATCTCCCTCTTGACGGGGTGCGCGGGTTTCCTGCTGCGTTTATTTTCCGGCGGTCTGCCCTTCTCCATCTCTGGCATAGTCCTGGCTGGATCCGTTTGGCCGAGAGAGAAACGAGAGAGCAGCGCGTCACTTGAGGCGACTATAGTCAAGGAGCACAGAGCGAAAGCTGTCACTCTCGGTGACAGCGGCTGTCATTCCCAATCCCAGACGTCTGAATCCGTCATCTGGGGCTTCTCCCATTGAAGTCCCACTCACTGAACATGCGTGCGCTGTGGGCTGGTGCCACCGCCGAAACAATCCCTCTCACTCTCTCTCTCTCTCTCTCTGGGCCTGGGTAGAACAGGGAGGGGCCTCCGAATGTAACCCAACACCTGGCGCCCACCCCTCCCAAATCTCAACAGATACATTTCATTGAGGAATGCAAGGACTGTGTTTTATCTGGGGGGGACAAAGTACAAACACTGTCTGTATATTCTTGTCTTAAAATAAAGGGATGAAAAAGCCGCGCGTGTAAATGATACCATGGCAGAATGTTTGGGGCTTTCTCAAATGGCATCTGTTTGATGATGACGTGCGTGCGTGACTGTTAATTTGTTTCTTTTGCACTTTGTCTCTGTGTTTTGTGTAGCACTTGTGTAGCAATTGCCTTATTGAGATTCAAATATGATATGCAAAAACTCTTGCCATCTGGGAAATAAATAAATATTCAAATCAAGGCAAGGATTTAATTCTAGGCTACTTCTGAGAAGTCAGAGTGATAAATAGGTATGGCTATCAATATCTATCCCTCTCTTTCATTTCACTTCACTCATTCACTCATCTCCCCCCCCCCCCCCCCCCCCCACACACACACACACACACACACAGCGCACTGACACAAGAGAAACAAACCCAACACCTGGCTGAAATCGCCACATTTAGCCCTTTGGCTCTCCCTGCCTGAGGAAAAGTACCACAGACAGATATAGAGGATGGTGTGTTCCTGCAGTGTCCGTGCATAGAAAAGAGCGGCCTTCAAACGTTTGTCTCAACATGGATGAAATCAGTGGTGAACACTAAACCAAGTAGGCTACAAGTAAATGTAGGCCTACTTGTAAATGTATCGTAAATGTACCGTAAATACAGTACATTTACAAGATTCCTTTACAGGATCTCCTCACTGGTCAACAAAAACACCTTGAAGACCTTAACAAGAGCCCTCGTACAAGGTTTCTTTGACTATGCATGCACCTCTTGGTACCACAGCACCTCAAAGGCCCTTAAAACAAGACTCCAGACCTCCCAAAACAAACTGGTCAGGCTTCTACTTGGCCTCACCCCCCCGAACCCACCTCACCCCTGCCCACTTTGACAGGCTGGGATGGACAGAGTACAGCATCTTGCAATGGGTCTGGTCCACAAGATTCGATACACCACCAAGATACCCATGTACCTGTCTAATTACTTCCTTAATGTGAACGAAGTCCACACCCACAACACCAGAGGGAGTGCAACAAACCATGTACAACCCAGATTCGGCACAAACAAGGGACTAAATTATTTTCGCTCCTATGCCACCAAAATGTGGAACGCCCTACCAACAGTCATTAAGACATGTGAATCCCTTGACTCCTTCAAAACCGCTCTCAAAGGGCACCTATGGACGGCTGCAATTCGAAACTGGCCCCCGTAAAATCTGAATCCCCCACCACCACCCCCCCCCCCTTTTTTTCCTCTCACTGTATATGTTTCTTTTCCCTTTTTGCTTCCGTTATGATGAATTCCTGTTCTGTTCTTTAACTATATAGAAGTGTCTATTTGTGTACAAGTGTAATGCTTAATTGGGTCGTCCACTCACAGTTAACAGTCTTTGTATTGAGTTTGTGCTTGAAATGTACTGTAATTCTGCAAACTGTTAATAAATATTTCAATCAATCAATCAATGGGAAACTGGCGGTCTGGGGTCCACAATGCAGCCGAATACTGATATATTATTGATTTCAGCTGTTACAATTCCAAACAATCAAACATGGCCCGCTTTAATTACTTCAGTCTATATTAGTAGCTTAATAGGTAAATGTTATGGTCTATTTTATGTCCAATATATTTGTATTTAGTTCATAAAGTTAACATACCGGTAACTATAATTAAAGGCATTTGAAAGACATTTGAAATTAAATAAAAAAATTGCAAAGAATTCAGGATTTCAATTAAAATATAGCAAAAAATACCTGATCTACAAGCTCAAAACGCGTCGCAATTTTTGCTACTAATATGCATTATGGCCCTCTGCATGGAGCAGACTGCTGGGCGTGCGTTTTGGCATGGGGGGTCAGATGAACATGGAATGAATTCTGTACTGGCCATATAAGGAGCATGTCTTGAGGGGATTGATGAGGTCAGATAAACATATGGAATGTCAGAACAGGTCAGCTCCATATATGGAGATCTAAGGGTGGTAGTGGGGACATTCTCTTGAATGTACAGGGTTTAATGAGGGCCTTAATTTTCGGGCCTGTTGAGAACTGTAGTTTTCCTCGGCTGCCGGGCGTGGCTGCACTAATAACTTTTTGGCAGGTACGTCTATAGAGTTTGAATGAATGGACAGGTATCAGTCAAAAGGGGAAGGATCAACATATGAAATGTCAGAACAGGTTCTGAGTTCTGACATATATTCATATATGG
Organism: Protomyctophum bolini; assembly: GCF_963924005.1. Taxonomy (NCBI): domain Eukaryota; kingdom Metazoa; phylum Chordata; class Actinopteri; order Myctophiformes; family Myctophidae; genus Protomyctophum; species Protomyctophum bolini. The sequence goes on from NC_137880.1 coordinate 27,500,862, forward strand.
AGATCTAAGGGGTTGAGGTTTGAGGTCAGATGTAGAGTTGCTGGCCAATATTGGTGATCTCCATATGGGCTAAATTGCGACAGCAGGTCGCATATGACAACAGGGATCTCCATCCCTGATGATGTCACGTGATGTCACGACTCACAAGACCATCTGGGGGATAATAAGTGACTGACTGACTGACTGACTGACTGACTGACTGGAAATGGATGTTTTCATAGAAAAATAAAGCTCACAACATGCAGCAATGCGATGTGCTGTGTTTATCACAATTAAGTTTTCTTTTCTTTGAATCTTTGAATGTTTTGGGAACATGACACATTTTTTATACAGCAATGCATTGATATTAAAAAGAATAAAGTGCACTTTGTAATATACTTTACCTCAAGAACAAATTTGATTCACCAACTTTCACTTGTAGATGAATGATATTTGACTCAATACCAGGGTACTTTTTACACCGCTGTAAAATCCTCAGGACTTGCACCTACACATCAACTCAGTTGATGTGTAGGTCACACATCAACTCAGTTGATGTGTAGGTGATAGGCCTACTGTGATTTTTGTATGACTATATCCCAACAGGCTGCCTTGCACACACACTCACACATCTTTCTTTATTCCTATCCCTTTCTGACTTGTTTCTGCTGTTCACCCTCATTTGAATGGCAAAATTCAGTGAAGAGAGAGAGACACACAGACAGACAGACAGACAGACAGAATTGGAATGAAGTCTCAGTCAGAACCTCTCTTTTCCAGGCTTCATCTGCCCCTAGCTCTGGTTCGAGGAATCCAGGGACCAAGCTCATGTAAACAGAAATCCGATCCAGAGTGCTTGGCTTGGGTTTCGCCCCCTTGTAGACCCACTGATGATACCCGATCTGGCCCAGCTTTGGGAACAGGGCTTATCTGATGCCTCACAAAAGGCCCCTCTCCCTGCCTCACGATAACAGTGCACATCTGGTGCGTTTGCAGGGAATTCTGTCTCTGTCCCCTCGGTTTCTCTTAGGAGAGGAAGCAAATAGGGGGTCTGACTGACTTGCAATTCCACCCAGAAATTCACTTACCCAAATGGCAGGGGACTAGAGACAGTATTTATAGGCCTAAAGTTACAATCCAGAACATCTGGATTTAATAAAATAAAAAAGAATTGGCCACTTTGTGTACCCTAATGTAGGCCTATCATTATTTTCAATACTGTCCCACAGACAGATGATTATAGTGTGTATCCACCCTGTCAATGTAATATGATTGAAAATGTTGGTATAAACAGGTCTGTGAGTGTGTTTAGCAGAGAAATGTAAGACGATACAGCCGTGATTTGGAATGATTCGATGTTGCCATTAGAGGGCGACATCTACTAATGTGTTGGCACTGCTTGCCATCGAACCATTTCCCTACATCTAATTACCATACGGTAACGGTATTACCCAAAAAAATTAAACTATAAAATATGACTGGACTATTCGTCTTAAAGTCAATCTACTAAAGTCCTGGCACTGTACCGTTGCATTTGTATTAAATGAAATGCAGCATGCCTACCTGGCTGGAAGAACCATGCAGACTTGCAGAGGCGTTTTCTCTTTGGTCTTGTGATCATTCAATCAGGCCCAATAGTCTACACTAGATGTCGCTCTTGTCATGTCGAAATAACTTTCAATGGCGATGCAACAGGTTGCGTTACAATTCCCATTTAGCTTGAAATGCATTGTAATTAGTTTTCCATTTTTATTTAATTTAAGCCTGTAGTAGATTACTAAATCAGCAAAAAAAAAGTAGAACATTCAGTCCAAAGGAAACGTTTTCAATTCCTCGGACACTGCCTCTGAGTTTTTCCATTTTCAATTAGCATTTAATAGTAATTAAAAGCCTGGCTATATTAATATTTTAAATGAAAGTATTATAAATTACAATTTAAGCCATTTCGACAAGGCGTACGTTGCTTTCCTGCATGTATGGCGTTAACCTCAGTTGTTACTTGCCGTTGCGGAGAGTCTGTGGAGGTTGCTGCTACGTCACTCAGACATGATGCTGGTATAAAAAGCTCCGTCAATTGCCGCGACCACATTGGAAAGAACCAGCGTCAGTGGGCATAGTGCTCTATCTAGCCAAATCCTTGAATTCCTTGAAAATATGTCAAAAATGATGATTGTTCAACTCGGAGTGGTTATTTTCGCCATATGTTTATCGACACAGGTATGTTATTCTATTCACGTGTTCATTATTTCTTAAGCAAATTTTGGGTAGGCTAAGTTTTTACGGTGATGTTTTTTGTATTGTGATGATGTGTGGTTCGCTTTAGAACGTTTTCGCAAGACAAGTGGATTTAATAACATATCGGTCTAAATAAGTTGATAATAGCCTAGATCCAATTCCACGAGCTGCTTTCTTATTAGAGTTGCGGTTTATAGATTTTTCTCAAAAATACCTGTCATATTTTTTTTAGATTCAATTCAAGTGAATAAATGATTTAAAGGTAATGTATATAGTCGACTGTGCAACGGGATCTGGCTAAAGTTTCTCTCGGTGGCGTGCCAAAGAAACCTGAAACGTAACAGGCTGTTAGTTTGCCCCTCTCCTCTCCCAGGGCTACCACCCACCGGTTCACCATCACCGATTGATTACATCATTAGTGAATTGTTAGAATCAAACCATTTTTTTTCTCCAATGATAAAACAGAACAGAACAGAGCAGAATATAGGCTAACCGAATGGAACAGAATGCACTTATAGTAGTGGTTCAATTCACAATAGTCATGCAGTGTTTTTATTTGCACTAATTTTGTTTGTTCTGCACAAATCCTATAGGCTAGCCTACTCTATGTTAAAGCTCTATGTGGTAACTCTTCCGTTTTATAACATCTATAGCATCTTTAGTTGTTAAATGATTTATTTATTTCTTTAAAGCTCAGATTTTGTAGGAAAATTGTAGTTTTGTATAAAAAAATCAAAAAGGGGAAAAAAAGAGAGAAAAAACTGTTTTTGAGAAGTGTGGAGTTCTAATCCTCGTGCCCCTCCCTTTTGCCCACAGATGGTCTCCCAGGCAGCGAATGCGAATGACACAGCCCCCACGGCAGGGGGCAACTCCACCGCCAACGTGACCACTACCATGGCGACAGACACCTACAGCAGCTCGGCCAACTCCACCTCCCCTACTGGAGCAGGCGTGTCACTGCAAGCGGGAACCTTCTCCCTTCTGCTCCCCACCATCATGGCAACCTCTCTCCTGCAACGCTACTGTTGAAAATCCTCCACCGGACCAGCCTCTATATGCCCCGCCACCCATGCCCCACCAAGCCACCATCACCGCCACACCCTGCCCCACCCTATACTCCCTGTGCACCACCATACCCCTTGGTCCCCTCTACGCCGCACTGAACAGAGACCACAAGACTAACATCCAGTCGCCACAATGGACTCTACAAACCCTCACCCCATTCCTGCCCCAGTTTAAAAAAAAAGATGAAAGTTCATGAGGCTGGCAATTTTTCTCTCAAAACAGGGGCGTAATATTCACTGGAGGCCATCACCCAGCTCCTCTCCCCTCCCCCAGCCCACCAGATGGGAGTCGAAAAGGAAGAGCACTCCTTGTACGGCCAACTCCCGTTTGTCCAGCGTTTCCATTGTCACATCATCACATTTTGGAGATGCTCAGTCAGGGCTGTGGTTGTCATGTCACATGTCTCGCTTAAAAAAAAGAAAGAAAAAAAAAAGATGATGTGGACCACTTGAGTGTACAGAAGTACTTCTTGTAGTTTTAATTTCACTTGGAAATGAATATCAGAATGGTTTTGTATGTGAAGTGAAGGTTGGCACATGAAAAAAATGAAAAAGCAACTACTGGAAGTCTGATAACATTTTGGTCGGGTTTTCATAATTTGGCTCATGGTTTTTGTTATTGGACATGTCAAAGAGATGTATGTTACAAATAAGTTGCCACAGGACTTCTGTCAGTTTTGCCTTGTGATTTTTAAAGTTATGGTCCTTTACAATGAGGGTATGACTGGCACCTTTCCGCCTTTGGTGCATGGGTTAGCCCCAGGAAATGACTGTACGTAAACCTACGGGAAGGTTTGATGTTAGATTTATATTTCCCCCCCCTTATAGTTTATATTTTGTATAAATGGAAATGTTATAATGTTTGTTAGTTCGAATAATGGAAGAAATGACGATGTACAATAAATTATAAAAAATAATTATTGTACTTGTTTCTGTGACTCTTGTTTTGGCCGGTTAATAAAGAACATTAGACTTTTAAGTTACATTAGTACGTTACCTCATGATTTGTCTATCAAATAGTGCATCACGCACCATCCTACTGAAATAAAGGCCAATTCGTACTTTGTCGTACGATTGTGTCACAGTCTGTAAATAAGAGATTTGATTGCCTCATGTTCTTCAGTTGAAAATTATTTTCAGTGAGCGACACACTCCTATATAAATTAACTATATAGCTCTAGTTGTTGTCCGCACCAAAGGCACGTGGATCTCTGTCCACTAAGTCTTTCTAATACGGTTGGCTTTAGGAGTGTAGTGATGGTGTATTCATTGATACTGAGCTGCCAGAGGGTCTAGACAAGCAGCTGCTGAGCTGGCTGGAGTTGGAGCTGGACTCAGCAGCATTCCATGATGCCCCCTAGATCTCCTCTGGCCTAAAGCCAAAGCAGCACACAGGCAGGCAGGGTACAAAATAGCACAATAGCATTCTAGCATGGGACATATACATTTTGCTTTGTTCATTTGACAATTATTATACAGTAAGAGGACCCATGTTCAGAATGGCAGACAAACACTATAAAGTTGCCCCTGCTCTGACTTTAAAAGTTGCATGGCTTTTCAGCCTTTAGCCAGTAAAATGTGAGGATGCCTGCAGTTGAATAATTTCCTATACGATTAAGAGTGGAAACACGTTTGCCATCTCTCTGGTCCATATACAGTAGCACTGGCTAGTTTTTTTCCTGAATTCTCCAAGGAACATGAGCAGAATACTGTGTTCTTATTAAGTGCACAATTGAATTATTCCTTGCTCTTCGGATTAACCATCACCCTTCAGAAAAGGACGGTTAATGAAAAGGATATCTCCCCACCTAATTAAGCACACAAACAGCACACAAACAGAACAGAACAAAACAACATATATTTGTAATAACTACAGCAAAGTTTTCTTTTTGTCTTTCTCTTTTTCTTCTCCAGGAAGTCATTAACTAAAACACAAGAGGGAATTAAAAAAAAATGTAGCCAGGAAATATTGCTGCTGTGAGGTCTGAGTGAGCATAGTGACGCCAGCGTGAATAGAGTGCCGTTCGGAACTGCCTCAGCACCAGTAAAGCCATAGCCTCACGTCTCATTAGACCAGACTATTGTCTCTCTATCCTCTCTGCACTATTAACCTCCCTCTGGCCAGCAGCACCACTCCATTTCCCCACCATTCTCCCTTCCCTTTCATTTCCTTTTCCCGGCTCTATCTGTGTTTAATTTAGTCTCTTAGTGCTGTACATACTGTAAATTAGGCTTCTCAGGAACTATCCAAGATAAAAAAAAGAAAATATATATATATATCGGAGAATTTCTCAGCCATGATAATGGATTTGAGTTAAACTTCAGGGCTGATGAGATGTCTGTCTCACTTGTTAATTGAGAACCACTAATGAGACCGAGTTATCAGTTTTACTACACATAGCACTCTAGAGTCTAACTAGAAGTAACTAATTGACCAATATAAAGAATTATTTATGTTCCGGTTCAGGCCATCTTTATTCTCATCTCAACTGTAATTGCATTTCTCCTCCCAAGACCTAGACCTTTTGTCATTAAAACAATGCTCAAGACAGGACACATTTATCTCATTCATTTCCCATCCAGATCTTTCCTGATTTACCTGCATGGTCCCCAGGGATCAAACCAGAAACTTTCTAGCCACAATATTTAGGCCACTGTGGCCTATATAGTGACACATAATTCTGTCATCTGTCATGTGCACATATTTAGTAATGATCATTGAGTTCAAACAAGGATGTACTATATTACGGTTAATGTTGTATCTTATTTAATGGTGGAAACTGGAAAGGACTCTGTTGTTGTTACCAGTCTAAGTGCCCTTATTATGTACTGTATGTTTTTGTTTGTTTGTTTTTTTAAGTAATTGTATTGTCTGATGTATTATGTATTGTTCTGTTGTATTGTCTGTTTGTACACCTGTCCTGTTCTAAAGTGTAAACTGGATAATTCATGAGGCCACAATCCCTTGAAGAAAGTGTAACCACATACTTGGTTACAAAAAGTGCTGAAACGTATTGGCCATTTGGCCAAGTCATTTATATATGTCTTAGAATTTTTTTGGAATGAGAAAGGTTTGACATAGATGCTGTGATGTTAAATTAATCTGGGTACATCATTTTCAACAAGCTACTATGTTTGTTTGCAGGGCTGGACTGGGACACGGATATAGCAGATAGCAGAAACTCTACCGCCCGCTCCGTCGAGGCACACACAAACAAACAAGCCCTAATACCACCACTTTTACATAAATTATACAAACCAACAGACAACTACACAACCCTTTGTTGCTCTCACAAGAATGCTGGCAAAAGGATTCAAGATACAAGAGGGTTTATTTGTCACTCACTTTGCCTGCCTGTCAATTGTTTTTATGATTATTTTGTTTTAATCATATCATAACCTGAGCGGTCCCCTGCGGTCTCGGCCAACCGGTATGTCCTGTGGCCAGTCCACCCCTGTTTGTTTGTCTTCTCAAGAGGCGGCTCCTAAGCAACCTTTAGAAACTTGACACAGGGCCACTGCCTATAATGAAAGGAATAATTATGCCTATTGACATAATTGTCTCTCCTTAGTTACGTGCGTGCATGCGCGCACACACACACACACACACACACACACACACACACACACACACACACACACACACACACACACACACACACACACACACACAGTTTTGTACTAGTTTTACGTTTCAAACCTCTACGAACTGCTGTAAACCAAATATTTCCAAATTTCCAAATAACATGATTTTGCCTTCCTCCAAGAGTTTAACTCTTCCAAGAGTTAAAAAAAAATGTCCGACTAGCAAGTTGTGCTGCTTCTTACACCCCAGTGACCCCACATGACCTACAGGGGTTGGATGGCCCAACATTACCATCCTTAGATCCCTGCTATCCTTAGATCTTGCAAGCAGGACTAGGGGCGGCTGTGGCTCAGGAGGAAGAGCATGATTGTCCAATGATCCGTGGGTTGGCGGTTCAAATCCCGGCTCCTCCTGTCCACATGTTGAAGTTGAAAGATTGCACGCTGCGTTCATGATTTAAGGCTTTTTGTTCAAAACGGGGCAATCTTGCAAACTTTGAAAGGCAATATTAGCCAATTAGGATGGAATATGAAATATCGGACAGATCCGTCTTGAGCACATGACTATAGAGATACTGTGTAACGAGTTTTTGGACAAAGTGCAAAACATACTCTCTCCCCATGCCTTCGGCCTGGTGGAGACAACTAGAAAGTGTGCACAATGCAGAGCAGACTTCTGCCAAGGAAGCAGCTTGTGAATGTTGTGCATTCAAGCCAAGTCCAATGACACCCCAAAAAGACCCCCAGTATGGTGGCACCACTGTGCCAACCCATGATGACAAACATTTTCTCAAATGTTGGTGGTGTAATATTAAATTTGTTTGTGTTTTGTGGTGTTGCATGAAGTCATGTGTCCTCATGTGATTTCCCGCCTCTAAAATCAATAGCTCTGTCTTTTGTTCATTGGCAGTCGGTAGCGCTGTCGCCTCACAGCTAGAAGGTCCTGGGTTTGATTCCGGCCGGGGATGCTGTTGGTGCTGGGGCCGTGTTCTCTCATCCGTGTCCATGCTCTAGGTGGGGTTGGTTTGCATGTTCTCCCCGTGTCCCCTACGGTAGGTACCCTCACAAATAACATGCGGTAATGCTGGTCTCTTTACTGCCTCGTCAGCCAGGGCGTGTGATGGACGGGTTAAGGAACTCGTTGGAATAATGTGTTCCTTCCACCCGTTACGTTTTTATGGATCTTAGTGTCTTACCAACAGCAAGAAGTATCCACCACATTGTTCCAGCCACCGTCCACAGGCTGTTGAGAGCCATTATTTCATGTACAGTATTGCGACAGTTTCCTTACATAGATACATTTTTGGCTGTTTATATGAACGTCTTTTAAAACTTTACCAAAGCAAGTTGTATGTATGTATGAGCATGTGGAAAAGGGAGGGGTACATCTCCCTTGTGTTGCAGGGAGCGCAGAGCCAGCGTGAATGGTCTGTCAGGAAGGGAGTCGTGAGCCCTGGATACTAATACAGTATATTAGAAGCAGGGAAATACAAGCCTAAAAACAGCATGATGGGATGTGGAGAATCATCTGTTAAATTATCCACTAGGAAAGCCCGTAATTTACAATTTAGGCATTTAGGCAGTCTAGATCAGAAGGTGTAAAATGCTAAAGTTACACTCAGACTTAAATCAACACTGGCTGTGTATCTGACCTAAATGCAGCATATGACACATTTACATACTTATGTCAGAGATGGGTGCTGTTCAATTACGGTATCATCATTCATCACGTGTTTTAGGAGAAAAAACAACAAAGCCATTCAAATCCCACAGGGGAAACAAATTTACAATACTGCACTGCAGTCTGAAGCAGCCAGGTGACATCTGTGACTGCAGGCAGCACACTATTTGCATGAATTTACACATCTTCAAAAATATTCCATTGCAAATTTGCAAACTTTCCTTCTCTGGAAACACCACTTAAACCCTATTGTATATACTACGGGGACAGGTTACCACACAGGTCTATACTAAGACCCTTCCTTTTTTCCCTCTACACCAAATATCTTTGCCGAAAATCACAGATCTACAAGCTTGCAATGCAATGCATTGTGAACATCTGTAATTGTCGCCAAATGATTCCCCCCAAAATAGGGGAACTGACTTGTAAAAGGTTATTTACATTGTCAGAAATGTGCTCCCTCTGAATATTTGGTGTGGGAAAATTATACAGCTAACACCTTGCCATCAAGAAATCTCATTAGCCTTAAAAATTATGAGAAGCTCCAGCACTTTCATCCTGGTAATTTAATGGCCTAATACCATCACAAATGAAGTGCTCTATAGCAAATCACACAACAAGAACCAATTTAATCCCAAATTAAACACAGGAAATGGGGCTGGATTGGGCACACCCTGAGGAAACCATCCTCCAACACAAGGTAGGCCTTAACCTGGAACCCTCAGGGGAAAAGAAAGCCAGGAAGATCTAGAAACAGCTGGAAAAGGTCTGTCGAGGCGGAAAAAAGGAACATCTTGGGAGGAAGCAGAGAACACCAAACCAGCTGGAAGAAATTCAGGAATGACCTATGCTCCCCAAGTCAAGTAAATCATTCACAACTTGCATTGTTCCTGGGTCCATCTAGACTAGTTTAATAAATGTATATATTAAAAAATGTATCAGTTTTGAGTGGTCCTTCTCTATAGACAAACGTTGTAATGACAGCGAAGCTACGCAAGGTTTCATGAAAAGTAAAAAAAAATACCTTCGTCCCAGGTGGGACATAATGCCTTAACGATCTTCCTCCATCGGGACCTGTCTTGTGCTGCATGTTGTGCCTCGCCCCATGTCAGGTTCATGTCCTTCAGTTCGGCACCAGGTTATTTTGGGCTGACCTTTCTTCCTTTTCCCTAGTCCATCCTAGAGCGACCCGATCCTGTGCCATCCTGAACACATGCCCCAGCCATCGGAATCTGATCTGTTTGATCTCCATCACTACACTGTTGCACTTGGTCATCCGGTGACGTTAGATACCCTATCAGGCCAGAAGATTCTACAGATTTTCCTGAGGCATTGGTTGTGAAAGGCATCGATCTTCTTCATATCCTGAGTTGTGACTCGCCAGTCGCCAACATTCAGATCCATACAACAGCACTGACTTCACATTACTGTTGTAAAGTCTGATCTTGATTCTTATAGTGTAGGCCTACTGCTTAGACTTCCAAATAGATTGGAGCCTAACAAAACACTGTGAGCCTTCCCTAGCCTTGCTCTGATGTCCTTTTGTGTTGCATTCTCTTTGCTGATCAGACTTCCCAGATATGTGAACTCTTCTACACATTCAAGTGTGCCCGTTCACAGTGATTGGTGCACTTGGAGTGGAATTGATGCACATCACCTGTGTCTTAGAAGTATTTATGTTCAACCCTGTTTGTTCAGCAAACATATTAAGTCTGTCAGTTTTCTCCTGCAGATGGGTGTAAAAAAACACATGTTTTATCTATGACTATCTATAAGTTTTTATATTGGGGGTCACTAGGGGGTCACTGGCTGGGGGGACACTGGCTGGGGGGGACACTGGCTGCGGAGGGTCACTGGCTGGGGGGGCTCACACATGGGGGTGTCACACTGGGAGGGGTCACTGGCTGGGGAGGACACAGGGGAACACTGTGTGGATTTACTGTCACGTATAGTTCTTATAAGTTACAAAATTATATAGGTTTCACTTTACCAAATATTACTATTACTTATATTAGCTCTGGTCCATAGCCTTCTACTGCTTCTACGATTCTGCCCTGCAGTATAAGGCTATGGGATCGGTTTTAAATCTCAAATCGAAATCAGACCAGCCTCTCCTCTTTAGTGGAAATCTCACAAACGTTTGACCTACTCACCAATACAAAAACCGGTTGTGTCAATAGAAAGCCTACTTTCCTTAGTGGACGCACTCTGAGCCCCCACCACACGTATAAACGGTACTTTTTGGCCAAAAGGGGATTTTATTTCCACCGGGAAAAAAATACTTTTAGTTACTCCGCTGCGCTACCGATATTGCCCAGATAATTGCCTCCGGTGAAAAAAAATCCCTTTCTGGCCAAGAAGTACCGTTTATATGTGTGGTGGGGGGCTCAGAGTGTGTCCACTAAGGCAAGTAGACTTTCTAATGATACAACCCACCTTTGCTTTGGTGAGTAGCAAAAACGTTATTTTTATTTACGTTAAAGACGAGAGGCTGGTCTGATTTCGATATATATATTATACTGCAGGGCAGAATCGTAGAAGCAGTAGAAGGCTATGGACCAGAGCTTATAAATTACAAAATTATACAAAATAAATACTATGGATCATCTGCTTTGACTGTATATTAACTACAAGTTTCACGTAAAACATATACACCTCAAATCAATCAACAAAATTGATCCCAGTAGGTCCATTAAGTGAAAAGACAGCAGCTGGAACACATACAGTATGCATTGCTTTTGTGAATGTCCCAAAATTGCCAGGTTTTGGAGTTGATGAAAAGTATCCAGTATCTAAAGTAGGTATATATTAGACTCTCAAAGATCTAAGCTGCTTAATAAACTTCTCTGTTTAGCTAGAAACTGCATAGCATAATAAATAAATAAACCTCCACCTGTAACACAGTGGGCAGTAGGCACAGAGTAGCCTACTTCAAGACGAAAATAATAGAGAAAGAAAACAGCTTTATACACATTATCACATATGGTGGCCACTGATAAATTACCAGCTCCAGAGGCCTTCTACAATTTAACCTATGAGGCTATGATTATTCCAAATCCATTTCTAAGGTATGAAGAATGTGTGTTTATGTGCTTATGAAATGTCTACATGACTATTACATGTTTGGATCCCAAGGATTAGTTCCACCCACCCAGCCTGACTTATTTTATTTTATTTCATCAAAGAAAACTACAGCTAAAGAAATCTACCTCCTTCCAGGAGATTTTTTTGGTTCGTTGGGTACTGCGATTCTTCTGCCCTACCCGCTGTTGCTTTCAGACACAATGCTCCACCCCTTTACCCATGAATTATACTTTTTTGTTGTGTCGTGCACCGAAAATAGACAATCTACAACCTCACAACACATCACCCTGCGACGCACTGTGAGCTTGTATATCTGCTGTTTTCTGTGTTCCACAGCGGCGTGCAACTAAGCATAAAACAGGCTTTTCAATATCGAAAGACAGCCTTAGTGAATCAATTAGTGTAGACGGCTCAGTCCATTGTGGGCCTGTCTGCATCCTAGCTCTGTTTGCTAATCACTTTAAGCTTGTGAATTAGGACCGCATATGGCTCCCCTGTTCCTCTGTGCAGTTTCCCTGATTCATATCAAGTGGCTGCTGTCACCATGGAAACCAAAGAAAGGAGAGATATTCAGTGGCACTGCTGGGGGAAAAAAAGAACTATCCTGTCGGGAACATGTGTCCTTGTTGGTTTAGACCTCAGATATTTACAGAATGTGTCAGGGAACCAAAACACGTTGTCCTCTCGGACTGGCTGAATGGCTGTTGAATGGCTCCAACTCATTTTCAGCTGCTTATAAAGATTGGTAAACAACACATAGGATATGATGCTTTTGTGGCTGCATTCGTCCTGCTATAATGAGCCTTGCTTTGTGAGCCACAGTAGTGTAGTGTGACCTGTTTAACATGAGAGCGAAGAGGGCCCACTCGACTAACCTGATTTTATAAGCAAATCAGGTTCTACCCCAGATTTCACAGTGCTGCTGTCCCTGTGTCGGTGGCCAATGTGCTGTGCTGTGCTGTGCGTCCTCAGAGACTGCCTTTGATATAGCTAAATGCATATCTAGGACGAGCTCCATCCCGTGCTGTCTCTCTTTTAACCTTTTGGAAGGACACCTGATGCCACCCGCTACCACCTGTTTGCTGGGAACAGCTCCCATCCAGTCTGTCTACAGCGGAGTGTGTCGAAAGAAGAGGCTTTACGACAAAGGCCCAGCCAGGAAACTACAGTGTACATGAATTAAACACGACTACGCAATAACTGCTGAATACATGGATGTGTGACTGAGAGAGTAGTCTGTGTGCCTCTGCACCATCTGTTCTGTGATTATGTTTGGGGAAAATAGAGAAGGGATGCCGTTTACTTCCATGTTCGATTTACCTGTCAAAACCACCTGACAGATTTAAAGGCTGCACATAAGCCTAGCACACATAACAGGCTTACGAGACATCTCTGAGCAGATTGCTCTAAATTTAGAAATAACATTCAGAAATATAACAATTATCATCAGCACAGAATGTCAGATTCAAAAACATGCTATAAGAGCATCGCCTACCCCTAATAAGCTGTACACCTGTACTTTAAGTGCCCAACTGTGTGACAAAATGATGGATGAAGTATTAAAAAAGTGTATTCAGAACTGACGTTTATGTTTTGACGAAAACATTCCAGTTTACCTTCCAATAGTATGGACTGAATCTATAGTCTAAATATCTAAATAGCATCCAAATTATGTTGGGGGAGAGTTTTAACATCTGTCTTTTGTGATGTGTTTATGTTTATTTTCCATGTAGATTTGTATTTATGAAACTTAAATAAAAGCAGTTGATAATAAAACATAAATACCAACCATGATTTGTGATTCAGCCCACTGATTGGTCAGTGTAAAACAACACAAGGAAGACATTTTTGCCATTTTGTCTCAGAAATGTCAGCTTTAAATGCTTCACATCAAGCCTATAGTGTATAGTATATGATGCATTCCACAAAAACAAATATCACAACAATAAAGACCACCGGTTGCATACACATTTTGCTTTTACTATTTCCCCAATTTAGTCATTGCCAATTCCCATCATGCCACTAATGCTAACCCAGATACCCTCAACTAATTGCCTTTTCAGTACAAGAACACTGTATTCAACATGAGGAACACAACAGACATGTCAGTGTCAAGCTTTCATCAGTGCCCATTTATGTCTGGCACACAGTGTTGATAAACACACTAATCCGAGTTAATGAAACCGTAGTGTGAAATTGCACAGACAACTGCTTTTAGAGACGATATGGCCCGATTAGCACGATGTGCCAATCAGCCACCATAGTCTTTCTAAAACAATTGTCAGCAAAACCCTGGGAGCACAACAGAGAAAACCATTCAAGTGACATACTCAACAAACACAACCAGTGCGCAGATAGCAGAAACTCTACCACCGCTCCGTCGCGGCACACACAAACAAACAAGCCCTTATACCGCCACTTTTACAGAACAACATAGGCCTAAATGATACAAACCAACAGACAACTACACAACCCTTTGTAGAGGGTTTATTTGTCACTCACTGATACAGGTACAGTGAAATTATCATGATGGCACTGGCAGAATGGCAGCACGCCCGGACCTTTCCTGGTGGCCTGCCGCCTATTGGCCTGCCTGCCTGTCAAAAATAATAATAATTATAATACTTTTTTTTCTTTTTTTAGTTTTTTTAATCATGGTGGCCCCCTATGGTCGCGGCCCACCGGGAAAATGCCCGGTATGCCCGGTGGCCAGTCGGAGTCCAGCCCTGGACATACTGTGTGTAGATTCCAACTCCCTGCAGTCAGTGTTAGGAACAGAGACCAGTTGGCAATATTGCAGACAGAGGTACCTCTGACTGATGCACAGCCAAGCTAATTCTCTCTCATAATTTCACAAATAAGTCAAGGATTGTAGATTGACTATTGCATTATAACACTCTCCACATCTCTGAATCCCTATCCACTATAGTTTAATCACTATAACTCCCATGCCCTCATCTCAGCCCGGTTTCTTTTCAGACATCCGTGGAAGGAAGTCCTGCATCATTGTGTGCTCCTTGTGACATTCTGCAGGGCCCTGCTGTGTATGTGGGGGCCACTGTCTCAGCTCCAACATGGCATAACACTTAATTACTGTACGCTGTATGCTGTAAGTATCAGACTTTAAGCTTGCCAGTAGTTCGGCCGCTTATTCTTTTCAGCTTTATATAGGCTACAGTACACGCACGCACGCACGCACGTACGCACAGACACAGACAAACAGACAGACACACACACACACACACACACACACACACACACACACACACACACACACACGCACACACACACAGAATAGGTGAATGTGAGACAAATTGTGACTGTAAGTGCTTTGAGTGGTCAGAAGACTATATATAAGCCGTAAATGCATTCTACTCACTATTCAAATCATTATGACAGAGCCTCACTTCCTGTTCAATCCTACAGAATCTGTAGGCGGAAGGCGTATGCAATGGGACAGACAGAGCACCTGCCATCTTCAAAACAGGAAGTGTATGTGAGATTTGAATGGTAAATTAGATAGATACCTGATTGGCAGAGGAAACATTGGAGCGTTCTGAACGCTGTTTGTGGAGTACGTGAAATGCAGGGGGCTGGCTACATTTGAGTGGCTCCAGATGAAAACCTGCTATCTGCACATGACAATCAGGCTAATAACTTACTCATCACAATGGTCCACAACTCATCATGTCCCTGATTGACCTGATGCACACTGGAGGTCAGAGGACTGAGGGGCCATTCGTCTTGACAAAATCAGAAGTAGGTTGCCTGCTCCGCTGACCACCTTGTGTGTCCTTCCCTGCTAACACTCCACTTGTAGGGCATTTTGTGTAATGAAGCTATTTTACTTTCAGACGTGCCCAATTGAGTGTCATACACCGTGGCCTGTGGCAAAGGTTTTTGAGTGTTTGTGCAAGTGGTTTGCAACTTTGCAGGTTCTGTAGCTATATGGTTGAAGCATATCAAGGATCACTTTCAGCTTTTTCATGTATACAAAACAGAATAAATAACTGACAGCTACATACAGTACAGTTATATACTGTATAGTAAATTCAATATCCACATGAATTCTATCAATGTTCCATGTAGTATTTTAATTGTCCCCCATTCAAAAACACTGAGGGAGTATCAATTCGCTGTGGAGAGAGAAGGGAACGCACATAAAGATGACGTCAGGGGTGCAGCCACTTAAGTCAACACTTGCTCAAACCTGGATCCATTCCACTTCCACTGCCTTCCTCCATTCCTCGATGTCCAGATGAACTGGACACTTTGTCCCACAGCGAAGCACAGAAGAGTGCATGCAAAAACTCAGCGTCCCAACTGGCCCACTTGCATATAGTGGGGCAGAAAAGGTACAAAAAAGAAAGGTACATGAGAGAAGAAAACAAGACCTCACACTCACATTGTAGTAGTTGGGGAGGGAGTGTACTGTGTACTGTACTGTATACTGTCGTGCACATGTTTTGTGAGTTTGTGTCTGTAAACTACTAAAGCATATATGTACATTGTACAGCATGCTTAATGAGTATGGGAGCAGGTTGTCAAAGTTGGAAGTTCCCTCTGCCTCTGGACCGTTCAAATTGAGAGCAATAACTCAGCCGTCAGCCATCAGCACATACTATGCTCCATAATCCCCAGGATAAACAGAGCCTGCATGGGCTGTGTGTTGTATATCTGATGCTGCCTTTGCAGTATGGAGGAAGCCAGTAGATAAGATGCTATCTGTGCCGTGAATGACAGAATGCACTGTGCTTCCTGTGTCACAGACTCCCATCTGTGCGGTGACCGTGACGTGCGTGCATGTGTGTATTTGTGTGTGCACTGCAGTCATAACACAACTGCACCAGGCAGGCATTACGTAGTGTAGCTCCGTTTGGAACCTCATATCTACGATTTAGCTCCGAAAAGAGGTTCCGTGTCAGGATATCCCTGCATGAGTAGAAATGGGGTTGAGCCCGTCCAAAAACAGTGGCGAAAACCCTTTTCGCAGTATCGTTCCCAAAAAGTTAAGGTATCAGAACCGAGCTACAGATGATAAAGTTAGGACAGACACATACAATCTTAAGACAGGGGTGAAACAACTGCTTAAATGTAGTCCAGTCAACCCCCATCCGCATGCGCAGTACTGCTTCCGTAAGACTGCATTGGGAAAACATGGTACTGGCTGACTTCATTAGCTTTGTATGCGGTTGATTCACCTCTGTCTAAAAATTGTCCTAGGTTTATCATCTGTAGCTAGCCAGTTTATGGAAACGATACTGCAAAAGGGGTTTTCGCCACTGTTTTTGGACGGCTCAACCCCCGTTGAAAATGCAGCGATATCCTGACACAGAACCTCTTCTCGGCGCTAAAGTATAGATATGACGTTCCAAATGGAGCTATATATAGTTGTATATTCCACTATTTTGTGTTTGGAAGAACTCATGAATAATGTCAAAACCTCCTTAGATGCAGTATAATACAGGCTGACAGACATGAGAAAGGTGGATGCGCTAAAAACTCGCTATAAGCATAGGGGATCTGGAATTACATCCCTATATTTCCTGTAGTAATTTATCTGAGCCATGTCAGAGACTTTATGGCAACTAAAAGGTCTCACGTTTGTTGCTTGTAGCGTTGATTTTATCCACTCTGGCACACTGGTAAAGTGTGCTTGAGCACTGACTGAACCCCTATCTGCTCTGAGTGCACTCTGGTGCCTGTTAACTCTGATCTCTCTGGTTCAGGGAAAACATGCATTATGTTGGTGTAGAGCAGAGACATTTCTTGAAATGGAGAGGTGCCCTAAAACAAAACTCTCAATGAACTCTCCATAGATGAACATAGGAAACAATGTGCTTCCTCTGTGTGAGCAGGCTCGGCTAGCAAAACAACAGGTCTGTTAGCGCATAGTTCTCTGCCAGAAGTCACAGTGACAATTCATTGCCCTGTAATGACGTTCTACAAAGTGCTCTATATGCAGAGCTCTAACTCTTTGGATATCTTCCCTGCAGTCATCCAGATAAGCTGTCGGTGAGTTAAGTATCCAAGGCACTGGACCTGTGGACCATAGTGTCAGTCTGACCTAATCAAGAACAAGTGGGGCAGTTTCCAAGGAGAGCAATCACTCGTTCATTCTAAAAATATCCTCCCAGAGCCCAACCAGCAAAAGGTGGCCGTGTGCTGCTATCCTTTCCTTTCTGTCTTGGCTCAGAAGAAGCCTTTCAGTGACATTGTAAACAAGATTTCGACTCATTATCCTCCCCTGCTCAGGGAGCAGTGAGATGCCCAACCGTATTGCAGACTCATTATATGGCTGTGGTCTGCCAGGCATCTAGAGACTTGATTGATAATTGGTTTGCCTGATTTAAGAGAGAGAGAGAGAGAAAGAGAGAGAGAGAGAGAGAGAGAGAGAGAGAGAGAGAGAGAGAGAAAGAGAGAGAGAGAGACAGAGAGAGAGAGAGAGAGAGAGAGAGAGAGAAATATGGATGGATATGTAACCACAGAAACGGATGACAGCGTGACATCACAACATGACGTCAGCCCCAGCCCCATGAAGGGCCAGTCATGGGGTTGGCCGGGGCTGAGCCAAAACAATAATAAAAAGTAATACAAAAAAGAAATACACAGTAGCGTCTTTGGGCCGGTGAAGACCACAAATGTCAGGACCGATTTCCTGCGGCAGTCCATGCCTGGACGTCACATTACCTTATAAAGCTGGCGCATAATGAAGAATACTGCACAAGCTTTAGCGCATTAAAGTAAGATAAGAAGCAAGAAGAGTCTGAATAGGGACTATCCAAGAAATCCTTGGATTCAAGTGATTGTAACCAGCTACCCATAAGTAATAGAATCCTTTTCTTTTTGTTGTATTTTTATCTAAATTTATCCCACGATTTTGCAACCCATTTTTTCACCCAGTGTCAATTATCGAATGTAATCCTGGGCGCTAAACTTACCTCAGGAGGGCAGCAGACTGACCTCATGCTCCCTTCTATGCATGAGGAGTCCAAGCTGCTTCTTTTCACCTGACAGGTTAGCGTTTCCCCGGCCGGACGTAGCGCGTGGAAGGAACACGTTATTCCGACCAGTTCCTTTCGGTATAGAGGCAGTATAGACTCTATACTGCCTCTATACCGAAAGGAACAAAAAATATGCAGTAATACTATAGAGGATTACTCGCGTATGGGCACTGATGACACGGAGGAGAGAACACGCCCGCAGCGCCCACAGTGTCCCCAGCGGGAATCGAACCCAGGACTTTCTAGGTGTGAGGCAACAGCACCACCGACTGTGCCACCGTGCCCCAATAGAATCCTTTTCAGCTACAGGTTCTCCCTAACAAAGAACCTCGGCAACAATGGTTCAGATGAACGAAATAGGGAAGAACAGTAGATGGACAGACATTTATACAGTACTGAATGCATGCATGAATTGCATATCATATCAAAGACACTGTAGGATAGAGGAAAAATAATGAGAGAAGGACTGCCAGAGATAGAGAAAGAGAGAGAGACAGAGAGAGAGAGAGAGAGAGAGAGAGAGAGAGAGAGAGAGAGAGAGAGAGAGAGAGAGAGAGAGAGAGAGAGAGAGAGAAAGAGAGAGAGAGAGAGAGAGAGAGAGAGAGAGTATTACTTGCACAGGAAAGATGTGGCCAGATGCCCTGAGGGGAGGATTAATCCATACTCTCTATCTAAACGTCAGGTTTAGTGGTCATTACAGCAGCTATCATTGGTCAGATGGTGACAGTGCACATTTGCAGTCTTTTCTGCCTGACCATTAAATTAGATAAATTAAGAGCCTTGCTTTATTTAGAGTAATTATGTGATTTTAGGCCACTGGTCCCAAGACGGCGAGGAGGCCCAGATAACCATGGCTATACTTTCCAGGAAGCAGGGCGATCTTCCACACAGACACACTTTTTAGATAGTTGTGACTCTAAAGCATACTGTATGACACGTCACAGGACAATGTCAGTAGCTATAGGATGCAACTAAAATATGAACTTACTGTCACATGACAAAAGTATCAGGTGAGTCTGACCCATTCTTGCTGATGGGGGGGAAACGCTCTAATCATTCTGGCTATGGTTCAGACTCAGTACTGAGAGACTGCACCCCAGCTCACAGCAACATCAAACTGAGGGCTTGTTTGGTCTGATTTGGCTGCATACTGACAAACTGAACTTCATTAGGCAGGCCCACTGTAATGAGGCTGCAAAGACAAAGCACACAATAAGTGGTGTGTCCTCTGGGTGCTCTGATAATAGTGGAAGTTCTGTTTGTTGCGCGGTGTCATGCTGAATCATGATTATAGTCTACTGCTACAGGGTCCCCTAGGTCAGTCTCTCTCCCTCTCTCTTGCCTTTATTCTTTCTTTCAGCAACCAACCAAATTCCTTGCAGTGTCACTGCAAAGTTGCCAAGAGATCATGAGAGTGATTATATGGGTGAAAATATATACATATTGCTAGAGATCATCTTGCTTATTGCATTATAGGGGTGCAAGCCCGAAGCACTGAAACCCTACTTAGTGTGGTTGCCAAAGGCAGCCAGACTATAGGCCTACTAATTGCCCAACTTTATTTATATATTTATTCCGTATAAACCTTTTAGGGTCCCTGTGATGTTACATCATCTTACTTTACTTAGCGAGCTAAGTGTGGTCGCCGGTCGGTGCAGACACACTTTTTTCCCCCAGAATTGCACCCTTCTAGTTGGTGTAATTGCACAACCAGACTAGCTTGGCTCCAGCCCTGAATCACTACCATTAAAAAAATATGTCCTGGCGACTTTATTCCAGATAAACATACCGTATAAACTTTTTGTGACATCATGTGGGTCAATACATCCTCATCATACTGTACCTAGCGAGCTGCTTGAGGGAAATTGCAACCAAATTGCAACCGCACTTTTTCAGAATTTCACCTTTCTAGTCAGTGTGGCAGGGCAATCAGACTATTGTTATAGTTGGTTTATTATGTTTATAGAGTTCTGAACATCATGGGGTCTATGTGGTTTTCCATTATTATGACGTATGTCGTGTTTCTGACATAATGACATACAGTATGACATATGACATCAGCATCTTCCCTTAGGTAAACACTGATACAACGTATCAGTGTTTACGTAAGGGCAACCACACTTGCTACACTCACCACACTATCACTTACCACACCTGAAGTTCAGTCATGCGAGAGAATCAGAGTAGAATAGCTGGAAAGGAGCCAGCTTAGGTGGTTCAGGCATCTGGTAAGGATGCCTCACGACGAGCGTCTCCCTATAGGCAGGTCCTCGATGCGGGTACAGGCTTTAGTTCCGACACTATAAAATAAAAAATATGCAGTTGAAGATGGATAGATGGAATGGATGGATGGAACCACACTTTTTTTTCACTTGCAATTTCTGGGAATTGGTATTAATATTTGACTAGATGGTTTTTATTGTTTTCTTTGTTTATTATTAGGGGTAAAGCCCGAAGGGCGTATAGAGTCCTTATTGTTTTCGTATGGATTCCGCCATTTTTCACAGTTTTGGCAGTTCTGTGCTGTCGTTTTCCTCGAAATTCTGAAATCTGATAGAGGATCGTGAGAATCGCTCAAAAAGCGAAGCTCGCAGTCATTCATTAAAGGATCTCTGACCTTTAGATCTCCCAATGGCTCAATGAGTCAATTATGTGATTAGCTTGATCCACCTTTGACGACATCAAGAAATCGATTTCGTAGCCTAGTTATTGAAATCTTCAAAGGCAGAAACGCCTAATTTAGAAGACGATAGTAGGCTATATAACATCTTGGGAAGACCTCGTGCCTCTCTATATTACCAGTTTGATGCTGCTTGCAGCTATATTGTCAATTTGTCACTTGAAGTTAAAGGTGAAGTCATGTATTAGTTACTTGATGGGGTTTTCCATTATTATGTGTTATGTCACCATGCTGATGTCAACCTATATAATCTATAGGTTTTCCATTATTATGATATCATCACAACTTCCAGAATAATTGTTTCAACCCTATTGATGAGGCACGTGTTATCTTTAAATTATGGTACCACACCCACATCAACACCACCATCCGATCCTACTTCCACCTCAGAAACATCAACTGCCTCCGCCCCTCCCTAACTCCCCACAGTGCCGCAATCCTGGTTCACTCTCTTGTCACTTCCCGCCTGGACTACTGTAATTCCCTTCTCTTTGGTCTCCCCCACAAACTCCTCCATAAACTCCAACTAGTCCAGAACGCTGCTGCCCGTATCGTCACCAGAACCCCTGTCATCAGTCACATCACCCCTGTTTTACACCAACTCCACTGGCTCCCCATCAAATACCGTATCGACTTCAAGATCCTTCTCCACACATTCAAGGCCATTCATAACCTCGCCCCCCCATCCCTCCCTGACATCAGAAACATGGACTATATCACCATATTTCAAACTCACCTCAAAACCCACCTGTTTAGGCAGGCCTATGACTCTGTGTGACCTCTGTGTCTTCTGCTGCAAGCTGTGCCCTAGTTTTGTTCCGCTTTTAACTGTGTTCTTGTACTGTTTTTAACCTGTACGGCGACATTGGGTGCCCTGAAAGGCGCCTTATAAATAAAATATAGTATTATTACTTTCAAGTGCTTAATTTTTCATGCCCTGTTAGACCTCTAATGATTTTGCCGAAGCAAACCTTCAACTTCTTTGAAGACTGCACGTTTTGTTTTCCTGACTCAACCGAGCAGTCTCATTGGCTGCTGCACTGAGTTCAAAGGGTATGACTATTGTAGCTAGGGATCAGGATTTAGAAGAGTATCATGCTAATTGGTAATAATGGCACTCGTTTATTTGTGTGACGAATAGCGAAGAGCCTTTCGCCCAATTTAGCGGATAGTATCTACATAATACGGCATGCCATGCATCCGTAATGTGTCCTATCTTGACTTGCATAACATTCAGTGAGCGCTCAGCGCATGAGCCAACCTTGACATGCTAACATTAGCTGGATAGCTCGCTAGCTAGTGTCCTGCGACTCCTGTACTTCCAAATGTCTCTGTAGGTTAGGTTAGGTGTTAAAAGGATCACTGTGTAGACCAGACAGAAATAGTACTTAAATGGGGTCTGTCAGACTATTGACATCGATAAGACTTTTGTGTCCTTCCTACAGGACAGCGGTAGGTTCGACCAAAACATTAGCCCGTGCAAGATGCAATGTATATTGCAGAAGACATTTTTGCAGGTCTTCAAGACAACAGAACTGTATGCCAGCTTGGGTTGTTGACGAGTATGGTACCAATGCCGTCTTGAGGTTCACAGACGAAGCCACCATCCCCACTGTTACTGACAGTGATGTGATGATCCAGGTTCATGCTGCTAGCCTCAATCCAATCGATATAGCGATGAGGGGTAAGTGGTTACTACTGTGCACTTATGCATTCATGTTTTAAGATTGAATGTTTAATAGCGACTCATGGTAGTCAGGTTTGGTGCATTTTGTAGTTTTAATGTTACAACATTTTTAACTATGTTACAACATTTTTAACTATACTATTACAATGCAAAGAAATGCAATCAAACTATCAAATGCATTAAGAAACAGTAACAATAAGAGACATTTAAAAGGAACTATTGAAGTTTTGACATGTGTCAACTAGAGATTGATTGATTAAAATATTTATTAACAGTTTGCAGAAGTACAGTACATTTCAAGCACAAACTCAATACAAAGACTTAACTGTGAGTGGACGAACCATTAAAGCATTGCACTTGTTTACAAGAGGGTCCACCTTGTTGAATTCATCAAAACATTTAGAGACGTACAAATAGACACTGCTATATAGCCAAAGAACAGAACAGGAAAGGAGGTAAAAAGGGAAAAGAAACATAAGTGAGGGGAAAAACCGTCGATTCATGTTGAACCAGTCAACTGGTGTGTTCTTAGCCCTAGAATGGCTCTGTTACATACATTGCAAAGTATTTCACATACAGAGCCATAGAACATCCAGGTTAATTTCTGTTCGGGCGCAACATGGCGGCATAAATGTGATAAATGCTCCGTTTGTACTCGCCCATTAAATAATTCCAAAGATGTGGAGTGAAATATGGTCCTCTAGTTTCATATCCATGTGAAAGTTCTGGCACAAAACGTGTGTTTAGTCAATTATCTCCACCTTTTCACGAGATGCACATCTTTCTCTCCGGGCAAAGGGGCCCGGAATGACAGCTGGACTTAATTTATCAAAATTTCTCTGATCACCACAAACATGATCACCTCAAACGTCACCACCAATTGACCAGG
Organism: Protomyctophum bolini; assembly: GCF_963924005.1. Classification (NCBI taxonomy): domain Eukaryota; kingdom Metazoa; phylum Chordata; class Actinopteri; order Myctophiformes; family Myctophidae; genus Protomyctophum; species Protomyctophum bolini. The sequence goes on from NC_137880.1 coordinate 27,524,750, forward strand.
GAAGCACAAATGTTTGGGACACACAATTGGCAGGTGCCTTGCGATAGGTGCTGGGTAATTAATCACACCACTTTCCAATTGTGTGCCCCAAACTTTTGTGTTTCCCTGATCAATTGGTGATGACGTCTGTGGTAAGCAACAGGAAGTATTGGTAAAATCAGTCCATCGATCATTCCGGGCCCCTTGCCCGGAGAGAAACACGTCTGTGTGCATCTCTTGAAAAAGTGGAGATAATAAATGACTAAATACACGTTTTGTGCCAGAACTTTCACATGGATATGAAACTAGAGGACAATATTTCACACCACGTCTATGGAATTATTTAATGGGCGAGTACAAACGGAGCATTTATCACATTTAATGCCGCCATGTTTCATTATTTCATGTGCTTCATGCGAGCGCAGGAAGTCGAAAGTCGCATAGCTCTACCGGCATTAGAGCTATGGATCAGGTGACAGAGGCTTTACATTTTAAACACAATGCGTTACTTTGATTTTAGGTGGATATGGGGCTACACTGCTGAACCTCAGGCGGGATCCAAAGATATTGATGCAGAATGACAGTGAGTTTCCTCTGATACTGGGCCGTGATGTCTCTGGCGTGGTGGTGGACTGTGGCTCTGGAGTGACCCATTTCACTCCAGGAGATGAGGTAATGGTCTGGCCTGTCCCCTCATTGTTGGATCCGCCCTGCAGACTTACAGTTAAAACAAAACATGTATTTGACCAAAGAGGAAATGTGATGACGCAAAGTGAACAATAACATTAATTTGACATTATGTATTACTTATTTAACCCCAAACAACAAAGAGTTAGCTGCCAAATTGCCTGTTTCAGGTGTGGGCTGCGGTGCCTCCATGGAAACAAGGAAGCCTTGCAGAGTTTGTGACTCTTACAGAGTATGAGGTACAGTATGAGTTGATTCTATCTACACACACACACACACACTATTGTATTTTATTTTATGTCCAAAAAGTATATTATACAGAGAATCTGGGGTCCTGCGAGGCTTCCCAGACTGGAGAATAGACATTCACCAACGCAAAACAGGCTTTGTTTCGATGAGTGACGTGACGACGTGGTTTTGTTTATTTTTGGTAAAGTCGGATCCCTCGCACGGCAGTGGAATTTTCACCAGTGAGCAGCAGAGGCTTTCCTGGCAGGGCATTGCTGAGAACTTGTTAATGCACTGGACCAGGGCTAACACACACACACACACACACACACACACACACACACACACACACAACGTCAACAATAAATATGGCAGATTAAAACAAATGTATAGTAGAAATCCCAAAACAAGGTGCTCTTTGGTACAATTGAGTGACAATGTTAAATGGCAAAAAAGGAAAAAGAGCAAGACACTCTAGTAGAAAAATAGAAAAGTCTTATTTGAATTGGCTACAGCATGACAAGAATATAAAGTAATGCAATCCATTTTTTGCCAATAAATATGTCAATTTACCTTTTTTATTTGTTTTTCTTTTTATTATTATTATCTTTTTTACTGCAAACTGACCAAAATCCTGTAGGACATTTTGTTTATTGTCAGACCTTTCGACCTTGAACAGAATGAAATTCCATATGATATCTCAGTTTTCAAGCGAGCAGCAAAAAGGGCATGAGTGTCAGAACTGTGAACAGCAAAATGCCTGGAGGAGGTATGCCCTGTTATGTTATCCTGCAGCCGTTTACGGTACGTTAATTAATTGGGATTACGTTATTCTGGTTGCGTGAGCCTCTGAGGCAGCAATTAGGCAGATAGACAAACTGCCCTGTGTTTCCTCTGAACCCCCTGGCTTGTTTGGAGTCGTTCCCTTGGCTTGTTGGAAGCTCTGTTCACATGGCAGCTTCTTGGTAGTTCTCGTCACACGCACTAAAATCCTCAGTGTTAATTTAAACCTTGAGAGTGTAACCATTTCGTTACATATGTATACTCGGCGAGTTATAAATGGACGAATTAACACAGATTTTACTGTGGCCACTTTGACACTGCTTGTTGATATTGAGCTGGTGTTTGTGTGTTACAGGTCTCCCACAAACCAAAATCGCTGAGTCACATGGAGGCAGCATCCATTCCCTATGTAGCCTCTACAGCCTTGTCTGCCATCGTCAATGCAGGTGGCCTTTGCAGAGACAACTGCTCCGACAAAAGGCAACTCTCACTACAGCATGGTTACTTAAATTAGATGCATTACCCTTATTTCCAAATAATCCCAATTGGTGTATGTGTTCCCAAACGTTTCCATGCCAAAGACCCCCAAATCACTAGTCACTAGCCTTCTGAGGTGTACATCGGCCTTTTGCTAAAAAGACGCCCAAATAGCCATAGTCTCTGGCTGTGGGCTCCCTTTTTGCGAAATGTTTTCTAGAAAGTCCCCCAGAAAATAGCCTATCTACAAGCAAATGTTTGACAGTGATTACAGTTCCAAAATAGGTACACCAGGTTGAAAGCAACAGATTCGTGAAATACAACCGATAATCAAAGTGGTTAAACTAGCACAATTATCTTATGAATTGAATTTGAGTTGGAAAGAAAATCATATGTACATAATATTTTTTACCAGTGTTGTAGTTGTACTTCTGTACTGTAACTGACTCTGTATTTCCCAATTGTTTTTCTTCCAGAGTTTTGATCACTGGAGGATCGGGAGGTGTGGGAACATTTTCTATTCAGGTAAGTCAAACTCCACAAGCTCCATCAGCAATCATATCTGACCATTTTAAACTCTGCGTGAATATGCGCCCACAGCACTCGGGTGGAACAGTGGTAAAGTAGCTGCCCACCACCGCAGAGTCGGGGCTCGGGGCTTAGAATGCACTGTGGTGCATCCGGCTTTGCCGAGTGTTTATACGAATACAACAGGCCAGTGTGCGGCGGAGGGAAGCCGGGCAGAGAGGGTCATAATTGTTACTGCATGTACACCTTACGGGTTGGGGTGGCGCCTGTCAGAGTGTTGGGCGGGAGGAGTAGGGCGGAGGCTTTACATCCTCCTGTTGGGGGCTCCTCAATGACAGGTGAGTCGGTATGTGGCTCAGGAGGTAGAGCAGGACGTTGCAATGATCCCTGGGTCGACGGTTCGAATCTGGTTGGTGTGAGCTTGCCACCATTTATGTGGGAAGTGAGGACGCTGGCGTTGACTGTTCGCCGCTTCACCTCCCAATGTATGAATGAATGAACCATTGTAAGCGTTTTGAGTAGACACGTAGTGCATAGAAAAGCGCTATAAAAATGCAATTCTTTATTATTATTATTATTATTACAACAGCAGAAACAACACAGGAATGTGTGTGGGGAGGGAATAATTGGCATAACTAAATTGTGGAGATAAAAGTTTTAAAAGAACAAGAAATAACATGTGTGCACTGATTGACATGTATATTTCTTTACCTCTGTGTGCGCTGCCAGTTATTGAAAGCTTGGGGTGCCCACGTCACTGTAACATGCTCTCACAACGCGGAGGGACTTGTTAGAGGGCTGGGAGCCGACGAGGTGGTGGACTACACTGCAGGGGACGTGGCTGCACAGCTGGAGATAATGGAGAGGTATGTGTGATTATGCTGGAAACCGCATTAATGCCCGGATATCGGAGCGTGTTTCTAAAGAAGGCTGGAGGAACAAACAGATGTAATGATATCCTTGGCTTATTCATAGAAGAGTGAATGAATTTGAGCAGAGAATGTTCTCTTCCAGAAATAGGCCCCTGTGTCACCATGTCAGTTTGTCTTCTTAAGATTTTATGTCGGGTGGAGTGTGGAGGAAGTACAAAGTAAAAAGAGTTGTGTGTGGCTCTAATAGAGCCTTCTCTAAAAAGCAAGGAACATCTGATTCACTTCCTGTTGTTTCCATGGAGACCTGACGGGATACTAGATGCCCCTATTCGCCACCCTCACATCTTTTTATCGAAATAAAATCACTCAACCATAACCTCCTCTCTGACCCAAAAGGAATTAGCACATTAACAAGCGATTTGTCATACTGAATTTAGTCCACGATCTTGTAACTCATCATCCCATCAGGATGTTGTGTGTTGTTTTTAAATATATTAATCCACGCGTAGCAAAGCTGAAAAGGATTTTGCCTCCCAGATACTCCCCTGTTCATAAGGCTGACACTGTGCAGGTTTGATGTGATTCTCGACAACGTGGGCGGTGAGACGGACCAGTGGGCTCTGGGCCTGCTTAGGTCCTGGGCTGGGGCCAAGTACGTCACCCTGGTATCGCCCTTCCTCCACAACACTGACGCCATGGGCCTAGTGGATGGAACCATCCGCTCAGGCTTCTCCCTACACAACAAGGCCATACAGGTAAACAAGCATTTGAGCTTACTTAGTTAATTTACTCACATAAAAAGTTAAAACACATAGGGGAGTGATGAAGTGAAGTGAGAGGTAGGTAGAAAGATGTATATATTATTTTTTTTACTGACTTGTCTAACCACCTGCCAGAAGAAATATTAATTGGCGCCTGATTCGGAATACAATACAGTTCAGTGAGCTTTGGGAAAACAACAAGCAAGTTGTAAAAGCAACAAAAAAAATGTCTGAAATTAGTTACTTTTCTTTTCTCGATCTAAGTATTTTAGATTTGTTTTGATTGTCCTATTGGCATTCATGTAGATTAACATATGTCTAAGAATGTATAACTATATTTAGGAAATGGAGATTGGACTGAATAGAATATTTAAAAACTGCCAATGGAAAGGATTTTTTGCGGCCCATTTAACATTAACCAGCCGTTACTGTTTAATGCCTCAGAAATCACCTTTTTGTTGGAATTGGTAATCAATGATCAACACAGTGCACAATGTCAAGAATTACACAGTAGTGCCATGCCACGCATAAAAGCTTAATGACCTTAACAAAATGAAATGACATCACAGTGAAGTGGGTGTCCACCTGTTGCAGCTGGTGGATGTTTTTGTTTTGCTCTGATTAATTTTCAGCCTCCACATCAGACGGACTGATGTTCCCTTGGTGGATTAGGCAACAAAGAGGCTTGCAGGAACCTGACTCTGCTTTTGTAATGGATTCTTTATTCACGAGAGTTTCTGCTTGATCAGCTGTAGCATACGCTGAAGGGTGTAATTTAAACCTGACAGCATATACAGTATGTGCAGAAGAGGGAATCTCAAGACTTAATTTGTTTTTGGTTTGTGTGTGTGTGTGTGTGTGAGAGAGTGAAAGCTCCTTGTTTTTGGGACGTGGTCCCTTTAATTCCAACTGCTCTGTTTGCGGAGCATGTGTGTAATAGGTGTAGTGAGTTTGGACTGAACAGAGAGTGGATGAATAGTTTGGAACAGGGTGGGGCTGCTCTGGGGACTGAGTCAAGTTATCCTTGGGTTGTGCAGGCATGGCTGACAGCAGAGCTGGCGGCATTAGGGTCGTGTGTGTGTGTGTGTGTGTGTTTGTGTGTGTGTGTGTGTGTGTGTGTGTGTGTGTGTGTGTGTGTGTGTGCGCGCGTGCGTGTCATTTGCTGAAGCAGCAGTATTTGGGCAGATTGTGGCTGACTCTCTCTCCCCCTGCAAATACCAGTGTTTGTGTGTTTCCCACCAAGCCTCCGGGGCCCATTGTCCCCCCCCCCCCCCCCCCAGGAGCAGTCGCCTGGTCAGTTTGGCGGAGCTCAGACCTATGAGTCAGTCACACCCAGTGCAGTCAACACTGGACAGTGACTCTTTGCAAATGGGCAAGTACAGCCTAACAGCACCCTCTGGTGGATAATTTGAGAACATTGTTGAAAGAAGCAGAAAGACATGAGCCTCTGCTGTCTGTTTGGAAACTGGCCCCAGTGTTTCAAAAGCCTTAGAGATGTGGCAAAGTGAGGCTCATAATTAGCATGAATTATTAAATAGTATTAACCACTTAAACCCTATATGCTTTGCATATCGACAAATGGTCAATCTACAAGCTCAAATTGCATCACGAAAGGACGTGTTGTGAATAATGTAGATCGGCTTGAAAGAGTGAGCATGTCGATCGGCTATTTGTGCTGATTTTTCGCCTAGAAAATGTATCACAGACTGCCCAGAACATGTTGTGTACACACTCATTGTAACAGCTGCATGTCACCTGGCTTCTTAACACCTTTCTAAATCTGTGCATAGCTGTAGCTTCAATCTTAAATTTGTTTGTTTTTCTTCGGTATGTCATCAATAAAATGCCAGAGGTGGGATAAACAGCCTATTAGTCACTGGTGACTTGTTTTGTTGGTTGACATCTAGTAGCAAATCTAAGTATTATACTACTTTGCCTACATCCACGTATATTGACTTCATGCATTAACTATGCATGAAGGTTTGATTGTCGTACTTTGGTGGCAGATGAGACGAACATGAATGAGTTGTTTTATTATTATTTATCCCCAAGCTCAATACTATTTGGAGTGCTGTAGATGTATTCTAATTTAATTATCATATTCTCATATAAGTTCTCTCAATAAGTTCTTCTAGCAAGTAGCAACATAATTGTCTGAGGGGAACAGTATTCAGTGCACTGAAACTTGCACCATCACATTAGAATTCAAGGTGCAGTATGAAAAATCCATACACGGCAATAACCAAATGATGATGGCAGCCATCCAATGATATCCCTGTTGTTGTCCGGTGTTTCTTAGTGTCGTGACATAATGATCTATCTTGCATCTTTAGTTATCGTCTCCTCTCCTCTCTGATTGCCTCTCAGAACATTATGTCACACGGGGCGTTTTACCGCTGGGGATTCTTTGCTCCTGATGGCCCTGCCCTGGACGAGGTCTGCCAGCTGGTGGAAGCAGGAAAGGTATATATATTTATTTACTGTATATACCTGCAAACTGACCAACCTACACTGAATGACAGGGGAGAAGGGGAGAAGATGTGTTATGTAGCAATTTTGTCAGACTGTGTGCGGCATGCAAGTATGCACCATCGATGCAATGGGAGATTGTACACCAGACTGAACACAGGAGCGTGCCAGGGATGCCGTGCATTGCTTGCTGCCCTATTCAGATCTCCTCCTCCCCGCTGTGCTGGTTGGTTGTGGCTGGTTTGCCAGCCCGATGAGTCAGGCGCCCCCGGCAGGCTATGAATGGGTTTTCAAACAGTGCTGAGCAGCCATTCGTTAAGCGCACCGGACCTCAGACCTTTTGTCCTAGGGCTTACAGCAAGCAGCATGCTCGGATCTCTGTGTGTGTGTGTGTGTGTGTGTGTGTGTGTGTGTGTGTGTGTGTGAGGTGGCCGTGTGGTGGGAAGTCGTATTGATGACCCACACATACACACACACACACACACACACACACACACACACACACACACACACACACACACACACACACACACACACACACACACACACACAACAACCTCTGACTCCATATCTCTGGTTCTCATTCAGACGTGTGGACTGGAGTGGACGGTCTGCAGTGTGATGCTGTGCTCCCCATTCATTGAGAATGACGGGAGATGCTGACAAGAATAACAAGTCCGGTTGGAGTGGTGTGTGTGAGGGGTGGGGGGGGGGGGGGTAGTGGGGTGGGGCGTGTAGTTAAGTATTGTCCAGCCTCATCACATTCTAAACCCCTCCATCTCTTTCTTTTTCTGTTTCGTTGAACACTATGAATGCAACGGTGAATGACTTCGTTGCTGGGGATGATTTGGCATTGGCAGGAAATGCAGGATTGTGGACATTCTTACCCCGATATATTTATAAAGCAGTGATTCCCAAACAGCGTGCACACTTTGTGTGCCATGTGACTAGTCCAGGTGTGCCTTGGGGATTTTGTGACAACCACACAATATTATTGCAATATGCAACTATGCACAAAGTTTACAGTAGTATTGTACATCAGTACTTTTCCCCCCAATTTTAGGCATGTCATTATATTTCTTCTTTTTTTAATACTTTCTACAAGGTTATATTCCGATACTCATTGGTCTTCAATAATAGGGGTCTCCAAAATGTGTTTAAGTCAGTGAACACACAAATACCAGTACAAGAAGTGGTGACACAAAAAAATGAGCAGACAGAATTGGAACTGGAATACTTGAAAATTGAAGCTGATAAACTTTCTCCTGATGGGCTGAAGATTTGCCACCCACCTGAAAAATTTCAGTAGCACCGAAGAGACTCTTTAGGACGGTACCCGCCCCCCCCGAACCTAAAATGACGTCACATTGTAGGCTCTACAGAGCCGAACTGACTTTTATTCGGCTCTAAAATAGCAGTATGAATTGGCCCTTAGGCGATATTTTTGCACGGATATGAATACAGGTGTTCCCTGAGAGATTGACTTGGCTTGGTTATCTATGATAACGCTTCTCCTGGTCCACCTCAGATTCTGCCGGTGGTGGAGGCCCAGTTTCCATTCGCCCAGGTGCCTCAGGCCTTTCAGAAGGCAGAGCAGGGCCACGCCAGGGGGAAGACGGTGGTCAGAGTGGTAGAAGAGGATGAAGGAATCACACAGGTCAAAGAGATGGCCGAGGACCTTCCCAGAGAGGTTGGAGATGCAGAGCATATCATGGAGCGAGCCACACTAAGATAATAGACAGAATGCGGAGAGACTATATTTTTCTTTGCGATCTCCCAAAGACAACTACTGAATGGGAGTGAGCTCAGCTGTCCAGAGAGACAAAGATCACGGGGGATGTGCAGTCAACAGCATGCATGACTTCACCTTACATGAATGGTACAACTTGTATCCAATGGCTGAGGGTTGTGGACCATGTGGTGTCAATGTGACAGCTAGCCGCATACAAAGTAAAATCCTCAATGTTCATTTAACCCGTAGGGTGAACTTTTTTTTACACCCTCATAGTCTTCAAATGGATGAATTAACAGGATTTTACTGTGTAGGAAATGACACCTCTCACAACCTTGCTAGCCTCCATCCAGGGTTTTTCAGTGATGTAAAAGTGAACCAAAGTAAAGAATTCAAGCTACACTGGGGGAATAAAATGGTAAAAGCCTAACTTACAATGTTGTAATTGTTTTGACTGGTTATATCTGTTGGTTACAAAAATAAAATAATAGATTTATCACTGGATTATTATTTTTTGATTGGGGTTTCCTTTACTTTACTAAGCGTGGCTGAAATCATGCTTGAAAATGTAGTTTGAAATTATTGGCTGATAATACACATTTTATTTTATTTTATTTTATTTGAAAATAACAGTTTGAGTGTAGAGTACAAGAAAGTAACAAATGAGGGGATTTCATCATCACTGATGTTATTTACACAGAATGGAAAACGGCAGGAATAAAATACCTGTACCAAAAAGAACATTGCATTAACAAGGTGTGAGCGAGGCATTTATAATATTACACTTGCAAGCAGCTTAATTCATTGGAAAGAAATACTATATAGACCTCATGGTATATTACTGGATGTGTAAAACAATATACATGTGCATTACAAGTTAGAGTCCTTTCTCGTAACGGTAATGAATGCCATTTCTTTGTCCTTTTCTTTTGGTGTGTAAAGTGGCTAGTAATACAATCTTATGGATTTTTCCACAACTCCCCCATGTTGACCTTCTCATGGGAAATGATATGGTTCTTTAGCAGGACATGTCCACATGCTGACGCCAACATTGCATCTCATCCTTGCCCCAGAGCCCGCGGGCACAGAATGCTCTTTCAGAGAATATTGGGGCTCCAATAATGCTGCTTCCATGGGGCTCCAATGCTGCTTCATAGGTCTTCAAAGAATCTCCACTGTCCATCTTTGGGTGAGTTTCTTTGGATCAAAAGTGTTGAGAATCACTTGGTTTTTGTCGTAGTTATGACCCCCTGCAGAAGAGAGAGGAGATTGCTCACCAGTGAGTGTGTTTACATGCACATGAATATTGCAGTAGATGTATTAGTTTTCTTTTTGGTGTGTTCATTTCCTTGAATGAGCTCTGTGTTATTAGAAATGTTTATATTGCACACATCTGTACTTTAAGAAATGAACAAAGCTATAACATACTGTAGTCTTTTAGGCTATAATTTATTCTTACTCTTTTATAAAGGCATTATTGTAATTAGGGTCTGAAATGTATAAACATTTTAAACATTACTTAAATGAGAATGATCTAGTGTCTGTTAACCTCGCGTCACCAGGCTTTCCACCTCGGAGGAAAGCCTGGTCTGTGTTACAAAATTGCTTTATTGAGAAAAATTGGTTTGAAGGACAGGAAGTTCCAGATTGATGGTTCCTACCTGATGACTACAAAACAATGACTAGAACGTGATGCAACTATATCATCCGCTCCGGACCGGATCATGAACCCGAAAAGGAATACAGTGTGAATGTAAACCTACTGTATCTTTAACACTAGCATGGTTTATTCCACAAGGTGTCACTAATTCACAGTGATTCCAAAGGAAGCCTCTTACAGAAACACCTGTGAACTGATTCTAAATTTAATTCTACCTGATGTAAGAGTCTAAATTACTTCTGAATGATACAGAGACTTACTCAGTAATGTACCATAGTTTGAATTTTCTGCTGTGTAATTTCATATCTGTGCAAAATACAGAATTTCTTTTAATCTGCATGGCGTATTAGAATTTCAGTGTGATTTGCAACATTACAGCATTGAAGATGGTATCAAGTTAAACTTCAACAGAAAGGCTAAATATGTTGACTTTTAATTTCTAATGTTGTCTAAACCTGGCTTCTGGCACACATTGTATTATGCTAAGTGACAAACCCAACTTGTCTAGTACTAACCGATAGTACACACACACCAAACATCAAAGGAAGACACAAATCAAAGAGACACATTTACACATCACACATCAAAGAGAGTCATTTGGAAATATTTGACACGACATCGAATAGGTGGTCAACAAGTCACAAATTCACTATCACTCCAGCCCACCTTTAGCCTCCAGAAGCAGATCAGGGGAGGCAGTGAATCGGATGAGACCGTCAGGTGTTATGCTCCACAGCTGCTGTTTGCTGGGCTCCGGAGAGAGACCCATACGGCTCCCTGCCATGATCACACTCCCACTGGGGCTCAGGCAGCACTCCTCCAGCAGCTACGCACAGTACAAACACAGGGGGGAAAGGTTAGGATGAGACTTCTGCTAGGGTCTAACCATCTATCTAAGCCCTGTATACTGATAAAATAGCCAATCTATAAGTTCTTCTATAGCTAGGTCAGCTATTTTCGCTAGTGGTTACATTTCATCGATGAAACTGTTTGGTTAAGCTGAGGCATAGCACATTTCATACACAGGGAATACAAAGTGCTTTACATAAGGTGTAAAAGGCATTTAGGCCTGGGCAATATCTTGATATAATATTGCATAAGTGTTGTCTTATCGTGGTTTCTACACTACAGTAAAGTCGTAATTCTGAACTTGGGTTCATTGTTTACCTGGTATAGTAGTTTTTAAGTTGTAGGTATAAGTGTCTGCTAATTTGTCAATTTGTAATTGACAGAAAAGTACCTCAGTCACTGTTACTCAGTATATGCAGTCCATTGCACCAACCTCTATAATACTGTATAATAGTCTAATGGAGTCATGAACTTTATACTATAAAGTACTGATTCCCAAACAATGGTTCGGGACCCATTTGCGAGTCGCAGAACATCATGGGTAATTTCATGAAGCTATTTTCACTAGTTTGGGCCCCGGGTCTAATCTAATCGTCTAATCTCTTTTGGGTCTCGAGTCTCGACCTAAAAGGTTTGGGAACCACTGCTATAAAGTACTGTATGAACAAATCTCTATATAAGAGAGACTTTGACTTCTCATTGATTAAAATGTATGTAGTTGACCTTAGATAATCTGAACTGGGGTAGGGAGGGGTAAAAGCTTCACTGAGGTCATCAGGTGGGCACCCTCCTTCATAGGTGTTTCGTTGATAGGCCAATGGGTATATGTCAATTATGTAAACAGGCATAGCATTATGTCCTAGGACTAGGACCCAGTGGTTTGATTTTCTGCCCAAAGGGTTTCAAGATGCAGTTTAAAGCTGAGTCATATTATGACTCATATGATGAGAGACTTGATGAATCTGCGTTGCTCCGTCTCACACTTGACATTGAATGATACTGGTAAACAAGATGAGATAGACATTTTGTTGAAAGGTCAAGGGCCCAACAATGTCTGTACCTCCACAGGCGGTTTAAGAAATTCAGCATGACCCTCTGGATAATTATGCTGTACTAGCAACAACATCAAGGGTGTTCTGACCAGCTGCATAGTAATCCCTCAACTGCTTTTGTTGGCCCATGCATCCAGCAAGCCCAACCCAGTAATCACTTTGAGTGGCACCGCACAAAGCCACAGGTGAATGTATGTACTGTGTGTCAGACATTAGTCAGTCTTAACCGGCCATGTATGTCAGACTCCGTAATATCAGTCTTAACCGGCCATGGTCTAAAACTTTACTTTATCGGCCCACAACTATAAAAATAGTGGCATAAGCAGGATTCAAATTCAGATTTCTACTGACTAACGAGCAATGCTACGAGCTGGCTGCCAGAATGGTTTTCCAGACTCTAGTAGATTATGACAATGCCCAACTCATGTAAGAAAAGTGTAAGCTCATATTTCTTATTTCTGACAGAAGGCGTTGAGGGCTGATGTCACCCTTCTGCACACAGCTATCGACTGTAGATCACTACAGAGGCTGTCAGGGGTACGCAACAGGCAATATGGTGATTAATATTGTATCGTGGTAAAATGTCTCCACAATATCTCTTTTCAGAGATATATCGTAATACAGTGAATGCGCATTCTATGATTTGCAGTTCTATACCTTAATTTATACTTTTGTAGAACGTTAGCGAAAATTAGTAGTATTTGTCTAAATGTTTGTTACTCCTTTTTCTTTTAGTTTTTGTTACCTTGTAGGAGGTTGTACTGTTAAATAACTTAAGGAACAATAACCTTAAAAAACCCGCATGAAAGAATATTGTGATAATATCATGTATCGTGAAACAGCTTGAAAAAATATTGTGATATACATTTTTCCATATCGCCCACCCCTAGGCTGGTGTAACTTGTCAGAGGTGAGCTTTGACCTATAGGAATATACGTACACAAAGTGTTGTTTGGCTAGGCTAAGAAAAATAAATGATATTATAGAACTATTGTTCTATCTTTATAGAATAGTTGGCTTGGGATAGTTTTGACAATGGTACTGGTACCTTGCAATGGAGATGTCCTTCACTGTAGAACCAGACCTGCTCAACTCCTCCTGTCTCCTCTAGTTCTTGAATGCGCATGAGTTTCACATCCTCCAACTCCCCAGTCACTGACATCAACATCCCAGTCGCATTGTTCCTCAAATGGAAGGGAACCTGCTTCTGCTCAGGGGACACATGCAATTTCTGTTAATTTGGAGTATCTAGAGGCACATCTATACAGAGTCTGTCCGCATGAAAATATGACATCACCAGTTTCACCACCATCTTCTGCACAGTTAATATTTATTGGTGTGTGCATACAGGTACACAACACAGTATGCAGCGTAATAAGTATGTGAGAGTTTGAGGTAAATAATGCCCAGAATGCAAAGTCCAGTCCCTTGCATTATATTTTTACTTGTGTCATGTTTATCATCTTAATGATTTTAAGCAGCACGTATCAAATGACAGCCCATAGTTCTGCCAGTACAGTACCTTGTCCACACACAGGGTTGTACAATTTTCTTGTGTTTGTGGTCTGGGTTGACCTTTATTATGGTTTGATGGCTGTTCAATGGCGCTAGGATAGAGGCTGGTACAAGTTTAAGTTCACACAGCAAGAAAATGATTGTACCACAAAAGGAATGCTTCCATCCTGACCCAGCTCGTTATTTGTACAGTATGTACGGTGCCAGTGCTCTGCTTTTCATATGTCATCATCATTGATTTTGATGACCATAGCGGACACTTTTTCACGATTGGCTGCCTCTAAGCCAATGGGAGACTTATCCGTAAAACCCATAGCCGGAACGGCATAAAATCCCATACTCGCCGCAACATGAAGCCGTATTGGCTGCTGTTGTGTAAGGGGTTTGTATGAGAAAGCAAGTGAGAAGTGCGAGTGGCAACAGAAGCTAATGTTATGAGCTAACTGAGAGCTTGCTGCACCTGGCAGTTATGATTGAGTCAATCTTGTAAGTAATTGGATGACCTTTATAACACAGCTGTACATACAGGAAAGCTTTGTCCATCCATGGTGATACTAAATACCCACTCCATACTGAGGTTGATTTGCTGTTCTCAGAGTGACACTACAGACAGAGAACTAGTGGCGATAGGGTTCATGTGGGTAAATGGCTTGGCACGGGAGCAAAGAAAACTTGACCTGGACAACTTTAGATTATTACAAATACATTAAATCTGGGAATAAAAATAAAAAATAATTTGGACTTGGAAAAATGCAGTATGCAAGTATTTCAGATGTCTATATTTTCTGAAATGTGAGAGTTTGTCTTCTTTATCTTCCGGCTTTTCCCTTCAGGGGTCGCCACAGCAGATTTAGGTAGATCTCTTAAATTACTCCGATTGGGAGAAAATCGGCTAGTCCGTTCCTAGGCTAATGCTGTAACTTGATCACTCAGTCAGTAACATATCCATCTGATGGGCTCACTCACTCTTTCATGTTCCAGCCAAAAAACACCCTTGAAGTAGACGTAGTGCATGTGACCTCTTACCTGGATAAGGGGGCGCAGGGATCCAATTCGCTGCCAGCTGCAGAACGTGTGCCAATCAGGTACTTCACTGGGCTTCAGCAGAATCTGAGCTCCCCGATAGTTTATACCCTCGTATAGAACCCACCTGTTAATAAATTAATCATGTCAAAACTCAGACATTCAAAGGATATTCAGCAGCACACATCGCCATATCTAGCATGCCTTCCTTTGCTCTTTGATTGTGACTGCCAGAAAGTTCAGCTGTTTATTTGAAAGCCATTGTTTAGTACAAGTAAAGATCAATATTGTTTTCAAGCCCCGGCAGTGGCGTAACCGTCTGGGCACCCGACTGGTAATCCAGTCGCAGTGTGCCGCGGGTTCGACTCCCGAGCCAGACACGGCCTTTACTGCATGTCTTCCCCCATCTCTCTCCCGTTTCCTGTCAGCCTACTGTCTGTCCCTTCAAAAAACCAATAAAAGGCGTAAGCCAAAAAGAAAATGTTTTCAAATGAATTCTTTTGTAAATCATTGACATTTATTTGTTTCAATGCTGCCATGCAATTCCTTGCCCACAAAACGTTTCCCACAATGTTTCATACATTTTAGGCAAATGGATATTTCAGTGATGCCTGCATGCACTCAATGGCTCCATTCTCTGGCTGAATCCCCCTCTCTCTTGTGGTTGGAATTTGACACTACACAGACAGGTCTGGCCTTCTGTTCCCTCGGGGTGAACTGACAAGTGCCATCTGAATCTCGCACATCACCCTCACATTTCCACTGGAACTGTATCTAAATCTGCCACATTACACTACATTTTATAAACTGTCAGGTTCCAGGATATACAGTGGTCCAAAATCTGCTACTCTGATATTTCAAAAGAAGCAATTATGTAAATGCTATTCAAATGAAGTTTCTTTAAGGAATTGCTATGTCAATAATGTATGTGCTCTCTGTGGTGATGAATAGCTAAAGGGAAGAGTTCCATGCACTCAAATCCACACCACACTGCTTGACAGGTTTGTCCGTGTCTGTCCTCAAAACTGTGTGAGCACTGTTCTTTTTATACCAGCCACCCCAACGCTGAGCTACCAAGTCTTTGTTTGAAGGGCATGTGCAAGATAATGGATGTTCTGTTTCACACCTAACTGACAGACAAAAATTGCTTCAACAGCATAGTGAGTTCTGTTCCAGCCACCTTCCCCCCCCCCCCCCCCCCCCCCCACACACACACACAAATGTGACACATTCCTAATAACATCATGCTGGCAATCTCAAACTATAGGTCGAAATATTAGCTTGATAGCAAAACATTTATTACATTCAGGGGTCATCAATATGTCCATACACGACAAATGACACAAAGTTTTGATTTTCTGTTTTACACACCATTATGTTATTATTTTGATCATAATACCCAATTACTAAGTCTCCAGGTTTTCTTCAGAATATGTATGACAAGGATCTACTACAAGTTCAACACAGTCCACTAGTACTAGTGGTTCTCAAACTTTTTATTTGCAAGGACCACCATAACTCTGAGAGTATACAAATGGAACCCCATTTGTACACCCTCAGAGTTACAGACCTGTTATGGTCATTCAGGGCTATCTCTTCATGTGTTTTCTGGTAATATTATTGACCGCTCATTTTGTATGTCCGTGGCAAGCATTGAATTTTGACAAAAATGGCCACCACAAGCCAACATGGTTATGACTTATGACCCCTGATTAGTCAAACGGTCAAAGAACGGTACTCACATCCCCCCCTCCACTTGGACAGACTGGACTCGGCCACAGCCCCCAGCCAGCTGGAGGTTGACGGAGCCGGCCGTCAACACCACCCTCTTTCCCCGCAGACCACAGCGCTCAAACAGAATTATGGACGGCAGTGAGAACTCCTACGGAGAGTGAGAGAGTGAAGAGACAGTGAGAGAGTGAATTCTGTGGGAGGACGATTGGCCGCCATGATGCTGCTTTCTTTAGGTACAGATTTATTTTAATGATCTCCACCTGGAACACGCCATGTGGTTAGAATGATTGTAAGTGTAAGTGAAACTTACAAAGCCAGTCGTCTGCAGAGAGAGGATGGAGGAGGTGGGATTCACACAGCCCACTGATCTCAGATCAGGGTAGTTCCCCACTTCTAACACATACATCTTGTCAGTGAACTCCTGGCCCTCGTATGCCAACCAGCTGAAACACACACACAATGCAATAGATCTTACTTTTTTAATAAATGTTAAATGAAAGTCATCACACATCTGATTAGAATTTGACAGAATGTAAGTGGTGTATGGGTTGGATGCATCAGGAATTCATATTTCCAAAGCATGGGTAATTAGTGCCTCTTATAGAATATTTGTCATAAAGTTATGTCATTTAACTGCATATTTCCCTTGTAGAAATTTCAGGCATGTCTTTCCTTCTGTATTGGTTATGCTTGTAGATTGGCAGGTATTGCAAATGGTCAGTTTTTGTTAATTGTTTAAAACAAGGAAAACAACACTTATTATGCCACATTACGATATTATTTATTATTTAACAGTGGTGGAGTAGTTATTATAGGTAATGTAAGCTGCCAGGTTAGAGCAGTCAGGTGAGGAACATATAAATCACACACAACACTTGATGCAAAGTGATGTTAACGTTTGGCAATTCACGGCTCTAACTATGCACACCTCTAGGTTTGTATGGATCCTTGTCCTCCTTCCATGGACATGTTTTATTTCATCTTCTACTGTGTCCTAAGTTATGTACTGTATACGCTGTTCTTTCCTTCAAACTGTAAATTAATATAAATGCAATTAACATACAAAACATGGTGGTGTACTCTACTGTCTATACCAAGTCTAACACATCATTGCCACCAATTGGAAAACCACTGGAAAAGTGACGATGTAATGTTAAAAACGTGTTATGCATTGAATCACAATTGAACTGACTGTGAACAGTCCCATTTTGTTAAAATGGTGGAGCCGTACTCACTTGCCAGCTAGCACTCTGCAGGATGCCATGGAGAAGCTGTCCTGCAGGGAAGATGCAGTGTCCTCCAGGATGAGGCCAGAGCCCTGGAAGTTAGGCTCAGAGAACAGCAGCACCTGAGATACACACACAGCGACCCACAGCACAACAATGAGTCTTAACTTAAGGTGAGTTGAGGGGCGCGACAATGCAAGCGTAAAAAACTAAAAGCTCAACACAATCCAGGTCTAGTGCACGAAACGAGCACGCGTGCGATAATTTTGAGGGTCCGTGCCCACGTACATACGCTTTCGTTATGTACATATGCTTTTGTTGTTGTTGCTCGACTTCTCTGCGCGTACCAAAAATAACATGCAGGTCTCATTGAAAATGAATTACTAGGTGCATTACTGGCTGCCCATCTGAAAGGGGCTTTAGTCATCCAGTCTGACTCA
This sequence comes from Protomyctophum bolini, assembly GCF_963924005.1. Lineage (NCBI taxonomy): Eukaryota > Metazoa > Chordata > Actinopteri > Myctophiformes > Myctophidae > Protomyctophum > Protomyctophum bolini. The sequence goes on from NC_137880.1 coordinate 27,542,765, forward strand.
TCCCAGATCAATAACTCCCCAGATTTAGATAGATTTCACCCAAATTTCACCTGAACAAGTGAAGCTCTGAACTTATTTTGTATTACTCACCTTAAACTTGGATGCATTCTCATAGTCATCCTGAAATAAACCCAGAAAATCAAAGTGAATACAAATCCAACCTTTGAATGAGATCAAGGACCTTAAGCTTTTATATTAGACCAGTAGAATGTAGAAGATTTTCGCACATATTTTTCATATTTTTGAGCGGTGGGCACACCACCTCCATCATGTAGCTTTGTGTGTCCCTATGTCTGTCTGTCTGTTTAGGGTACCAACCAACAAGTGAGAAAGTGGTGCTGTTGAGCTTCACACTGTGCACAGGTGCATAATGGGAAGCTGAGGGTTTTTTTTAAGTGAAAGATTATATAGATTTGCTGTGAAAAAATATAGATTTGCACACATTTTCAGGTCTAAATGGGTTAAGGGTGTTTATTTAATTATCAAGCCACCTTGACCTTGCTACCTCCGAAAATTGGTAATGTGTCAGGGTTACGTGTGAATCACTCTTACCAGCATGACAGGCATCAGTGAGGCAATTCTGGGACGCAGCGCCCCCCAGTCCTCTGGGCTTCCATACAGGCCTTTCTCCAAGACGTATAGCTCGCCAGAAAAGCCTGGCTCTTCAAACACCACCCATCTAGGGAGAGAGAACACAGGAATGAAGATGATTGTAGAGCAATTCTCACACCGATACATCATTCTATGTAATAGATACTGCTGTTGGTGTGGACGTACAGTAGTGTCAATTTCTGGGATTGGTACACATACTTTCATGTCTGCAATGCTCTGCATATGCCTTATGCTTATACAATCAGTTTGTGATGAGAGGCATAATTTGTGTTGGTAATTTACTGTTCTAGTGCAATGTTAGGGGTGTGCCCGCTGTTCAGAACACATGCATGCCCAATTGCCCATCCGGAGCAGGCCAGTTCTAGAAAACTGCTCATCTGATCCAAGAACAGACATAAATACAGAGACAGAGATTCCAGGAATTTATAGATGGATGCCAGTGGTTTAACAGTTCAGTTTAACAGAATCTAGAGTGAGGTTACTCTACCACATTACAGACAGTGGCTGAATAGCTGTGCACACAGTACTACAGTGTTGTGTACCCTCGTAAGAAATGTTGCTGTTTGGCAGAAACCTTTTATGTTAAAAAAATAAGTTCCTTTTTTATTATTATTATTTTTAAAATACGAAGTATCTGTGAAAAAACAGGTTTCTGCCCGACCGCAACAATGTCTTCTTCTTTGGCACTAGAATGTGTGTTTGTGTGTATTTCCTTCCCATGTGAGCATTTCCACTAGAAAGTGAAAAACAGGCAGAGAAAGCACATTTTCAAGTGTGTGTGTGTCAGTATGAGGAATGAAAATAGAATAACTGCAAGACAGACTGATAATATGTTTGCATTGCATTTATACAGTACGTCTGTGGTGGTCGTGTGTGTGTGTGTGTGTGTGTGTGTGTGTGTGTGTGTGTGTGTGTGTGTACGCACGTGTGTGCGTGCATGTGTTTGCATTTGTGCGCACTCGCGTGCAATAAATGACTCTCTATCTGCAAGGCTGAGTCAACAGACTGAGCCACACAGATTAGTCAAAAGCTCATTGGGCCATGGCATGAAAGGGCGAGGTTGTATAATGTAATTACAGGCATAGCACAAAATACTTCAAGACTGCTAGAGCCATGCCTCCTAAAGCGGGGAAAATGTTACACTCTGTTGGCCACCATTATCATGCATTATGAGAGTTTCAAATGGGTTAAACTTATTTTGTCTGTAGGTTGATAGCTTCATTATAGTCTGACCAAGAATGAAGAAGAATCAATACGGCTATATTCTTTTTTCACAAAAATATTACAGATTCAATAGAGATATTTCAGCCAGAGAACTCTAAAAGAGTGAATAGGTCTCCACCAGGACAGGAGCAATTTTGGAAAAATGTCAAGTGGCATTTCTTCCTCAGCCAAAACGGGCAATTCCTGAAATGTTTGGAAGCCAATGTTAGCCAAATCAGGATGGAATATGAAAAAACAAACAGACCGGTCATGATCACATGACTATCATGTGTACCGATATGCATGAGATTTGGATAAGATCTGGTGGCGCCTCTTGGTGGCGCTATAAAGAGCAGATGTGACAAATGCAGGTCAAAGGTTTTTCCTTGGCTCGGGAGTGTGCATACAAAGTTTTACACGCAGTTATAGTAAAAACACGAATGGGCCAGTTATAGCGCCACCATGAGGCTGAAGTGGCATTTCTTCCTCTGCCTAATGGAAATGTGCATGCAAAATTTCCCTCAAATTGCACTCGTTCATGATTTGAGGCATTTTGTTCAAAACTGACCAATCCTGCAAACTTTGGAAGGCAATCTGGGGATGGAATATGGGAAAGCGGACAGGTCCGTGTTGATCACATGACTAGAGATAATGTACCGGTATACCGATTTGCCTGATAAAATGTGTACGAGTAATGTATTTTGCTAAATTCGGCCTCATGGTGGCGCTATAACAGGCCATTGTGGACAAATTGGGGCAGAGGTTTGTCATTGGCTTCCAGGGAGTGTGTGTGCACAGTTTGGCATCGACCGGGCCAACGCCGGTACCAGAGATCATCTGGTAACAGACGGACACACAGACGGAGTGCAAAACATTCTCTCCCCATGCCTTTGGCCTAGTGGAGACAATGAATGAGGCGAGCTTAATTACACAGACAAATTGGACAGCTGCTTGACATATATACATTGCCCACATAATGGTGCGCATGCATGTAAACCTCTCGAGTGCATCTGCCTGAACCAACTTTCCATAGTCCTTCCCAAACAATAATATCGTTTTATGTGTTAACAGAACATGATACGCTTTAAAAATAATAATAATAAATGAAGCCTACTGTAGGCCTATAGGGCTCTATTTTCGTCTAAGCTTTCTAAACCCACTATTTGGGGATTTTGCATTGGGGAAGCATTTAGATTTAGCATTTGGCATTGCGGCTTACGGGCGCCTAGACTCCACTAGGCGCCTTCCCAAATGTGTGTGACCAAAATAGAATTAGGACAGAGCAAGCTCCTATAGTCGTAATTTTCGGGCAGTGGCTGACTTGTGGACAGCGTCGCGAGTAACAGCAGGGACGAAAATAGAGCAACTTGTCTGTGACACCTCCAATGTCGAATTAGCTGGTGCCTATAGCTACTGTAGGTGGTATGAAAACAAATAATAAGGTAATCTGTCAGTGCCATGGTGTTCCTGTGACTCACCTGGCTCAGCAGTCAGATAAAACTGTCAAACTAGGCGTTGTGGATCAAATATGCCTCAAGGGTCAGCAACGACATTGCATATTTCTCACCTCAAATGTTTTCACAAACATATTTGAGCTGAGATTTTATTCTTCATTTTCTGGTTATTCAATCACATATTATGATGGGTCAAGTTTCTAAATAATTTAATTTTACTTTTAAACTATTATTCATCAGTATGGTCACCTGCATCCAAAACAAATCTCTCACAGTCTTACAGAACAGGGTCAGTAGAACCTTTTCAGTATAATTAATTCAAAGATACCATAATGTATATTTGAAATGTGTTACAGTATGTACTGTATACCATGTCAGCTGTAGTAATGTGACTATCGGAGGACTTGAGTTCCTCTATAGATTGATCGGCCCTTGTGGCAGACACATTATGCCAATTCTGATTTGCCTCATTAGGCCCATGTCACTGCAGTGCTGATCCCTCCCTATTGTTTGGACTTGGCAAGGGTGTAGAGACACACGTGGTGTCGCCAGCCACTACTTTTCACCTGACAGTGAGGAGTGCCATTGGGACACATTGTGGAGAAAAGCGCTATCCTTCCAGTTAGGCTCCCTGCTGAACAGGCACCTTGAACATTCTTTAGGAGTCGCTAGTAGTGCAGAAACCGAGATCGCCCTCTCCAATCGGCTTCCCATCCATGCAACACAGCCAATTGTGTACATTGGAGCCAGGTACACCGTGGAGGCTTTTGTGTGCTTTTTATTGGCTTTTCTATTTCAAGAGCACATTGTATAGGCTTCAGGGTATACAATGCGTGTCAAAGTCAATAAAGTGAGTCAATAAAGTGAACCTACCGGTACTTTGGTAGAGGTTTGGGTTGTGTAGTTTACACTATGTAAGTCAATGAGGAGCATATTTTGAATTACCAATTTCTAATCAATGGAGCAATTATGTTTTTATTTCTTGCCCACATTTAGCGTTACATCAAGATAACCAAAATACACAACCCAAACCTCTACCAATGTATTCTTGCACTTGTCACTTTAACCCATGTTAGTCTGAAGTCTGATTTCAGTAAATGAAGATATGGGGCTGCATTATTTACTTTTGTAATGTAAAGAACTATCAAGATATTTGCCATATGGCAAATAATAGTTCTTTACATTACAAAATTAAATAATCAGATATTATAATATTATCTGACTCTTCCACCATTCTTCATACAATACATGATAACACAAAATGCCTGATAAGCTGAGATCATTTTTTCATTGGTGGCTTTACCCAGCTAATCATGTCTTTATCACTGATCTGTGATAGTCTGCCACCCTTGCGCTGATTTTACATACTGTACATGCATGGCCACGTGTGCAGGGTGTGGTACAGTCACATGGCCAAATAATAGTGGAAGACTTTGACAAGACCAAACAAGGGAGTTGCAACCCGGCAAGTCATTAGGGATTAGGCAACTACACACCTGAACACTTGAATGAACTAGTAATATAACTGAATGAAAGGGTCGGGTAGAAGAAAGCAGGAAATATACCATAGCTGTGTCTATATTTGTCAATATACATTTTCAGTACTAGCTAAACAACACAGACAGGCAGCTGTTTTATGGGTGGAGAGTTGTGCATGCCTTGGCACAAAGCAGGTAAAACACAAGCAAGCCTCAAGTATGTCGAAGGGGGAAGAGAGCGAGGTGTGCCAACACGCAAGCAGAACCGACGGATAATATGTAAATAACCTCAAACCACAGAAATGATAACAGGTTTTGAAGACGACAGGGGCTTTCAGTTCCAGAGGAACACCCTGGAGGCGTTTGACTGTGTTATCTTCCATGATAGCACACGTGACCCATAAGAGAGGTGAGACTTACACGCTCCCCATGACATCGACAGACTGCGTCTTCAGCCCGTAGTCTGTGTCCTCCATGTTGGGAACAGGAACCACCAGGTCAATGTTGACACCCAACTCGCTGAAGTTTCTGTCACTGAACATTTTAATACGTGGTGTCATGAAATCCTGGAATAGAGTCAAACAAACCAAATAAGCATTATATTATACGGTTATACTGTGTTTCATACTGTACATACAGCATCTGGTTGTCTACAAAATAATGTGCAAACCGATTATTTACTTATCAATTATTCTATTGAATTACTTTTTTGATTAGTCAAATAATCGATTCAGAACTTAAGCATTATTGTATAGTTACCCGCACAACAGTGTCATGCAGAAATAGTGGAAATAGCAAATCTACAAGTTCATGCGTTGTGAACTTGTGAATTGGCCAATTTCACAATTATTGACATTTTGTTTATGAGACATGCCCAAATCAGGGATAGATTATGAATCGTTTATTTAATTAACTTATTAATTAGCAATACATTTTTTAATCATAGATTGTATTGTGAGTGAGCCCAGTGTGAAACCTACTGCCATTACTGGTCGCAGTGACAACAGAGGCTGCTCGGAGTCCCCTCCCCAGTCCCGCCAGTCAACATATTCTCCTTCCTCCAGGATATGCTGTTGGCCTTCAAAGCCTGGCTGGCTGTAGCCCACCCATCTGAAACAGGGATTACATCAGATTTGCTAATTATGGAACAGTTATTACCAGGAAAGTAATGTGAATGGACAAGAGGCTTACACTGTATAACTATGCAGCCGTGATTATGGTGGTTTCGTGCCTATGACCAATTATTGACTGCCATGCTGATATATGGCACTTAAATCACATTTCATTACTTTGATGACATGTTTCATTGCATGTTTTTGTAGTTGACATTTTGCATTTGATTACTTAGGGCAGAAACCTTGTGTCTCCATATCTGATCGTTTCATAAATGAATGTCCTGTTTTATACTTTATTGAAAATAGCTGATCTACAAGCTCACAACTGAACTCATCACATCACGATGTGAAAGAAAGTTTTGAACAAGTTTCATCTCGACAATGATGATGTACTGTACTGTATCGTGAACTTCATTGTGTATGTATGTATCTACAGTATAGGCAATTTGTTATGGCGTCATTAACCAAATTGGGAATGGCAATAACTAGAGACATTGCGAAACAGACATTTCTATGTTGTGGCGTTTTCAAGTCACGACTGCATTGTGTAACCTCAAAATATCCTGCTGGCATCAAACCCACTCCTAAATAAACTCTATAAGTTCTCCAGCTCTGTGGTTGGCAAAACCGAGCCAATACAAGCAATTAGAGTAAAAGCGTAGCACGATGAAACGTTAACAACTCACAGTCCTCCAATGATCTTTAACGAGCCCACAGATTTCAGTTCGTTTGAGTCGAGGCTTGTTCCATTTCTAACATTGTCGCTTTGATCATCGCCAATGCTGAAGACATCACAGTCAGTCTCCAGACAGATGCCCTCAAAGCCAGGCTTCTCATATAGCACAGCCTGGACAGAAAGACAAAACAAGTATTGGAAAACCATTTGTTCTCCCCTCCCAACACAGATATACAGTAACCAACATGTTAAATGATGGTACTACAATAGTAGTACGTACAATAGTATTTACAAATATAGAATGAATAACCTTTTTATGCCCTTTTTGCAAAGCATTTTGTAAGTGTTCAGAAATAATAACATAACAATAGCAACAGTGATTTAGTTAGCTGCTCTCAGCCCAACTCACAATTTGAATACATTGTGATAAATGCAGTTGAAATGTGGTGTACTTATCACTAAAGCTTATTCAGAAATGTACACGGAACATACCTTGACTTCATCAGGATTCTCCACTTTCAAACCACCCTGGAAGGCACACAGACATTATTAACAGCCAACATCTACTAACACCTAATTTAAATGTACAAGGTATAAATAAATAAATAAAAAATAACTCATAGCTGTGCAGAACAGCACAGGAAGGTTAACAAGGTTGCTTGATTGTAATGAAGTGAGAGTAAAATTATTATGAATATTATCTGTCTGTTGACCTGTGTAACAATAATAATTCTGAAAAGCCTTGATACCAAATAATTTATATACAGGAGTGTCACATCATTAGTGTCTACAAAATCCAAAGTGAAATGGTGAGGTCCTTTTGAAATGTAAATTGTTCCACACAATAGCAGATTTGTGACATTCATGAATGTGTTTTTGGGGGTCAGCACAGGAAGAATATATTGAGCACCTAATAATAAGGACTCATGATTATGGCTAATTTGATTTGATTTTATTGTGTCCCTGAGCCTGATGGAAGGCAAGATAGGTTGTATAATATTCTTCTTATACTAAAGATGAGGGCAAGGTGCAACAGCTACTGAAATAAAATGTATGAATTACCCAGTTTCACAATGACATAATTAAAATCATAAAATCATAAATACTTTAGATTTCTTGAGCCCTACAAACAGCAGATTGACATGATTTTGCAATAGTCCGTCAGAATCATAATGCTCTCTCCCCTGGAGCATAGTAGCGTACATTATGACACTGGGATTTAGACCTGAAACACCTACAGTATACGTTGTTATACCTTCCACGCCAGGAACACCTCTGTCACTTTAGGTGTTGCTATAATTTTATAATAAGGTTTTTCAGAAAACTTACAGTAGGTCAGCGGTTTTAGAATTAGCCTCAGATCTGAATGGGTTAGTGAAGGTTTATCTTGTGTTATTAATAAATAATGCTACCCACCATTTTGAGGGGTCTAAGAGATCCAATGAAGGGTGAGGTGAAACCCCAGGATTCGGGAAAGGGGTACTCGCCCTCCTCCAGCACCGCCAGCAGGCCTTGATAACCTGGATCACTGAACACCAGCCATCTGTGCGTTGGAGGAAAGAGCAGGTATCACACATACTGTACTGGATGTCCTTTCATGTTTCCCCCGAGCTCTTTACAGTTGTATCGTTCACTTTTAGCATGGTATTGGGTAGGTCCTGGTGGGGATTGAATCCCTAATGCTAGTTGTGTAAAGACCAAGCTGCAGTCTTTTACATAGGATGATGCACAAAGTTCACATACGGTAGGAATGTACCCGTCACTAACTACAGGAGGAGAAATCCACCCAGCTCCACCGATATAAAACTGACAACTTATGATGACGAACGTAGTATCATAAACAATGAGGCAATAATAGTTTGTTCAGTTACTCTGTCCAGGTTCTCAAAACTACATCTGTTGAGCAGACATCACACAGATAACTCAGTGTAAGCATTCTTGGAGACGTGCTGATGCTGATTTATTCCTGGATGTACTGATGAATTCTGCATGGCCATCTGGGAGTAGTTGACTTTCATTTGAGCTTGAGGAGCTAAAGATGTATTCTGGGATGGAGGAGGCCTTTAAACAATTTGTGAAATGTGGCTTTTTTAGCAGAGGTGCCAAGGTAAACCAACAAAAGGCGTGACTGGGTTGTGAGAAGAGGTCTACTGTCATTAAAGTTCTTTCAGGGGCAGGGCACAAAATGTCCTGAATACCTCCTGCTCACACGGAAAAACATGCTCTCCTTTGCCAAAACCACCTTTGTCTGAGAGAGCAAGAGAGGGGGGGTGGAGACTGTGGTAGAGCCACAGTCTCCACCTCTCACCCCCTCTTTCTTGCTCTCTCTCCCTCTATATCAATGCCTCTCTCTCTCTTTTTCGGCCTTTCTCCCTCCCTGGTCTAACATGTAGGGGCAGGAGGAACATTCCGCGGAAGGCAAATGAGTAAGAGTGAACTGAGGCCACAGAAAAGGATCAGCACTACAAAAGGCAGTAATAGTTATCTGTTTCCTCCGCCTCACACTCAGTAGCTGCCAGGTGAAGGGAGAAATTAGAAAGAAGATAGTAAAAACAAAACAGCATCGATCTGATGTTTTTCCATATCCCTTTCACTGGATTGGGTCCAGTGACCCTTGCCCACCAGTAGTGACAACCAGTAGTTTATGGTATTGTATTTCAATTCAAATTCAATCTCTAGCTCACTCCCAAAGTAGCATTTTCATCGAAAACAATAGCAATCATAATGTATGCATAGGCTGCATGACTCAATTTTAGTTGTTTTTTAGAGCTGTAGGAGATGCAAAAACTCATATCTTATATCTAATCATTTCGAGCAGTGATTCTCAAAGTGGGGCCCGGGGACCCCCAGGGGTCTTTGGGGGATCCCGGGTGGTCTCCAGCAAAACGTGCTCACAGCTAAACTAGCTCACAGCAGTGCTGTTATCTTTTGAGGGTCCCAGGCACAAATTATTTTGAAATGACGTCCAAATACGTCAATCAATTTGGGGTTCCTTGACATGAAAACGCCTGAGAAGCACTGGTTTAAAGATGGGATACACTTACACTCCTGAGTGGACTTTGATAGAGGCAGTATTCTGTAGGACGCCGAATGAGCCGGTCTCTACTGTGTCATCGTGGTATGGTGTTACTCTGCCGTGGCCCTCTGGATCAGTAAATGTGTCAATATGGGGAATGCTATAATCCTGCAAAATTAGGGATAAAACAATTAACCGTCGTGGAACAAATTATCCAATAACCCAGTTAACCAATATTCATTCCTTAATCACATGATCCCTAGCGTACCTATTCTGGAGTAAACATTTGGTAAAAATAGCAGATCTACAAGTCGGAACAAGTACTATAGGTAAAGAGAAGTCCTGCACGCTTCAGCCAGCAGAAGTTAGAAGGCCGGGCTATATAGGATTTAAACTTAAGGCAACACAACAGATAATTTTAAATGCTGGAAACAACAACACAACTGTGTTTATGTTATAATTTGACATTCTCATAAACAAAAAAGTTTTGCCTCATCCCAACATTCAATAATTATGCAGTTGATTTGTGATGTCAGGAGTGACATACTCGTACTGGTCACGCTGGGCGAGACCTGCTAGACGAGTGTCTAACTGGAAGTACCAGAAGTATCGCCCAAGGAAGTAACGTGCTTTGCAGATCTGAGAGAGCTGACATTCCCAGACATAAAACCCACGTTCTGACATATTTCATTACCAGGCTTTTCTCCTTGTGAGATGAGACAAGCCTGGGAAAGGTTAACCCTGGTAAACTCATTCTAAACTCCTTAGGAACAGATACAAGAATGTTTACGTGAAGCAAAATTACAAATTTAATTTAATTAAAGCAAATGTTGTACCACCTATGCACACTAAATACAGTATGCACAACTACCAACGTCCTCCAATTCTGCTACCTGTAGTAATCTTTTCAGAAGTCTCAGTCGCCCTGAGACTGGAAGATTGGGGTTCAATCCTGGCCAAGTCATACCAAAGACTATACAAAATGGTAGCCAATGCCATCATTGGGGGTAAGTCCCTGCCACATAAGTACTAGCATCATGTCCGGGGGGTGTACTTGAGCATCAGGCTGCCGCTTGAGCTATGAAAACAGGAGACCTATGGGCCACAAGGCTTGGGAACTGTTGGTTCCCATGGCTACTTACTATTTAAAAAAGAAACTGATATTGTTGTCTAGATATGGACTAGTATGTAAATATCCTAAGTTGTCCCTTATCGTTACACTACCTCATAACATGGAATCTATTTTATTTTCATTTTACAGTCTTTATATTTGTTCTTCTTTTTACAGAGTACAAACACTTGAAACACAATTAGCTAACGTTGAAACCCAAAGGGAGGTGATATAGATGATATAGACAAAGGAGGCAAGAGTATTTGACCAGAACACTAACCCAAACAGCCAGTCGAATAGATCCAATCACCATGGGTGGGTGTGGCTCTGTGCCTGGCTCTGCCCAGGCGTTTGCCAGTTCTATACAACCCTCCTCCAGGGCAATAGACCGGCCCTGGAAGCCAGGTTTCTCATATAACACCCAGCTACAATGGAGAGACAGACAGTGAATCACATGAATCACATGAAAAACATCAAATGAGGAACTTAAACTGAAAACATGTAGAACACAAACAATAATGTACTGAACAACGCAGTAGGCACAGAAGGACATAAGGATTCTGTATGCAAGTTGTTTTTGTTTAATTCTTTGATGTTACCTTTTGAAGTAAAATGTGATGTGATGTAGTATTTTTTGTTACAGAGGTTCAACACTTTTGTTTTAAATGTGTTCTAAATACATTGGATTGGATGTGTCGTCTTAGGATAGGCCTTATAAGCTGTAGCTTCAGCCTACAGAAGTTGCAAACTGCATGTGGTATTGCATTGTTTTCCATTGTGGTTATTTGAGTATCTATATCCTTTTATATATGTAGGCCTATATGAATTTGTATTTTTGTTAACTTATTTTTGCTAGCCCAGCTTTGAGGGTCTGTGTAAACACAAACATTGAATACAAAAGTGTGTGTAAAAACAAACTTTGAAGACAAAAGTGTGTAAACACAAACATTGACGACAAAAGTGATGACGCCAATTGTGATTGTCCACTATGGCCAGAATGAGATGATGTTTGATGATGTATGATGATAAGAGAGCCCCCTCACATGGGTGTGATTTTGTTATTACTGAATGGGGAACCAAAATACAATGGCTCTTATTTTGAAGAGGAAGAAGGAAGTCGTTTCAGTTGTAACCAAGCTGCCATGACAAGCTGTTAGACTAACCAAGTAAACAAGAACCCACGTGGAAATTATAAGTTCATATATTTACAACAATGTACAATACACTTAAACAATGTGCACACTTTGGAATTACGTTAAAGTTTGGAACCTCCGCGCTATTAGGTGAGTAATTCATTTTAACTGTGATGGAGTATGTCAGTAGGCTACGGCTGCAGTATTCATGTGTAATCTATCTCATGCTGGCTAAAGTAACATTGTGGTAGAGACCCCCCCCCCCCCCCCCCCCAAAAAAGAAACCGTTATGTGCACCCCTGATTATAAGGCTTTTATCATAATGGCGACTGTAACAGAGGGTGGTGGACCATGTCACTCACCATCCTCTGACGACCTTCACAGAGATAAGGTGGGAGAAGTGGAGAGAGGTTGCATCTTCCAGGTCCCTGAAGACCTCATAGTACTGGCCTTCAAACGGAGCTTTCTCAAACAACACCACCTGCATGGAGATATGGAGGCAATAATTAACTTGCTTAAGTGCTGTGACGAATTTCAATGAGAAGATACATGATGTATGCATGCATTTAAGAAAAAGTAGAACGGAGTAGTATTATCTAATCCAGTGTCATGGTTCTTCCTTTTCCCCAGTTTGTAATTATTATTATAGTGAAAACAGTGGGGGGGAAAGCCTGAATGTCAGTAACAACTTTTTTTTTAATGTGAATTATGATTAGAGCATTCTTCACAAACAACTAGGTCTGTCATAATTACATAATCAGCTAATTATTTGAGGTAATCACAATTATATTGCATAATCGTCATAATTGTTTCCATGTGGAAAAATGTTCACACATTTTCAAATATTGTGGAAATAGCCAATCTACAAGCTCACAACATACACACAATGGGACACTTTGTGAGGTTGTAAGTCAGCTATTTCCACCATTTTATGTTTTACAAATTGTGAGTATAAAATGATTAAATATGGCCTATTTTGGCAATGAATCGTCATGTAAAGTTTCACGGTCGTGACAGTACAATGCAGCAACGTATCACTGCACTGGAGTGCCTGCCATCTTAATCATAAACAGCTGAGCATCAGTACAGTTCTATTTCTTGTATACTCTGTTTACCCCTAGAAGAAATATATATATATTTAAAACAGATGTTGTAGAAGAACAATACATTCTACATTCAAATTCCTCTTTCATTGCTTGCTTTATTCTCTGTGAGGGCAGAGATGTGATTACCTTTCCGGGGCGCCTGTGAAGTCCTTTGACAGCTCTTATCTGAAATGCAAAAAACACACACATATAGTTATTATACCACTGCATAATGCTAAGCATGAGAAGCATTCTTGAACTGCTAGAGTAGCAGTTCACTATCTTTGTATTTGACATTTACATTTGGTTATGATTAATATTCTAGTGACAAAATAAATCCTGCTAAATAAAGTCTGCCAAAACACAGTTTCTCTCTCTCTCACACACACACACACACACACACACACACACACACACACACACGCACACACACACGCACACGCACGCGCACACGCGCGCGCGCGCGCGCGCGCGCACACACACACACACACACACACGTCTGGCACACATACATAATTTTTATGCATCCTCTCCCTCTGTGGTTCCACCAAATGCTGTTTGAGTCCAGGCAGTGTAGAGTGGGTGGGTAGAGGAACCGCAGGCATTCTTGGAAGTGCTCCATCAGACACTAGAAGACCTGATTTCACTTTATTGTCTGCTCCAATACCAAAGCTTGAAGTTGCTCCATCAGGCAATCGAAGACCCGTCTTCACTTTCTGGTCTGCTCCCATACCAAGTAAGCTTGGAGGTGCTACGTCAGGCAATGGAAGACAAGGCTTAACATCATTGTCTGCTCTGCCGCCAGTGACTGACAGCGCCATCCCTTCAACAATCTAAACAGGAAACAATCAAATAAGGAACAAAGCAATTTCATTGGCCGCTCTACTCCCAACATGCAGTTGATTTACCGGGTTGTACAGTAGTAACATTTTACAACAGAGAAAAGTGCCTCTATAAGGAATGCCTCTATGAGGAATTCCTCTGTTGCTACAGACAATGCATGTACATTCTTGTATGTTAGCATGATACCCTTGCTAATCGTGCTAACATGTTACACTTGGAAGTATATTTTATCTGAGTTACCTTATAAATGGATGTAAATTCCAAAGTGGTATGTAGCTAGCTACTAGCTAGTTATTTAAAAAACAATGTACAGTATGTGCAAGAGCAATACGTGGCTAAACTGACCTCTGTGTTGAGCTGTTTCTGCTTTTCAGTGCTCTGCTCTGATTTCGCTGGCTCTCGGGGGAGGTATTTCTCTAAATAGTCCGGCAGCTTGATGTCGTTAAAGGAAGGAAGTGGAGGGCCTGAGTCACTGACCACAGACCGGGCTGCCTCACCATCAACCAGGGCAGGGTTCTGGTTGGCGAGCATCTCGTGGAACGGGGCTACATGTGTAGGACTAGGCAGCAGTGGTTCGGGCACTGCTGGAAGTCTAGGCTGGGGGGCTTCGGTAGGTGACACGTCTTCAGTGTTTGCCTGGGCATGAACCTCATTCCTCTTCCCCCTGGAGGTGGCAGTCCGGAGGCTACTGAAGATGCAGCTCCCCTCCAAGCGAGACTTCACCTTCACCTCTGCCGACTCTTCTTTTTTCTCCTCTTCTTTTTTCTCCTCTTCCACCTCCTCCCCCTCTTCTGTGGTCATCTCCCGCAGCCTAGAGCGAAGGTCCAGGCTGTTAAGCAGCATGCTCCTGTCCGCTACGCTGACTCTGGCTGGCTTCAGGCCAGCTTTTGTGCTTTTGCTATGGAGCTCGCTCAAAAAGCTGGAGGCCGCGTCCAAGCTGTATTCCTTCCTCTTCCTCAAGCCAAACTTGAATTCGTCAGGGTCAAAGGTTTTTTCAAAGCGATCCTCCTTGATGGCTGGCAGGGCAAAGGAGGGCTGTGGGGGGCGTAGGTGGCTGTGTTTACGAGGCGGCAGGGAGAAGGGAGAACACAGTTTCTTGATTTTCTCTATGAACTCGTCATCGTCGAGGTCACCTGATGCGTCCAGAAGGTCACTCTCACTGACAGAAGAACTCAGTTTGGGCTCAGATAACCGGAACTTCGGTTTTGGAAAGTCCACATCTAGCCAGCTGGAGGGGGCATCTCGTTGAGATGAGGAATCACCTCCACTTAGCCTTCGTGATGAAAGTAGCTTATCCCGGGAAGGACGCTGGGCAGAGTCTGAGCTCAGTTTTGTGGTCTCAGTTGAAGTGGCTTTGAGAGTTGCAGCTGAGCACAGGAGTGACCCAGGCTTATCATTAACTTTGTTGCCTTGTGGGAAGGGGTGGATGTCACCATTTACAATGGGTGAAAGTTCATTGGCCAGAATAGCAGATTTGTTATCATTTGTCTCCACCGTAATTGTGGTGGTGGTGGTAGCAACAGAGGCTGAGTACTGTGGCCTCTCTGTCATGTCCTCTTTGTCTGTGTTACTTTTCTGTGCCCCTTTTGACATCTCATGCTGTTGGTGGATAGCAGTAGCTTTCATTAAATCCCCTGCACATTTGACTTCTGGGGACAAGGTATTTATAATTGAACTTTTATTCACAACATGTACTCCCTCACTGCTCGTAGATGAGGGAAGACATCCTTGCTTTTCTGATGCAACTGGTGCTTCTTTCCACTCCATTTGGTGTGTTTGGACATCATTGGGAGAGTTCAGTGACATATCTTTATTTGCTGTTTTTACACTGCCCCCTTCGACCGCCATAGATGCTTCAACAGGCTTAGAGTGGGAGAATTCCTGCGTAGCATCACAAGTTCCATGCGTATGTGAGTCATCATTAGATTGCTTTGTTTTTGCCACAGACACAGGCTTAGGCTGTGGTTCCCCCGTGACCGCTACTGGCAGAGTTTCAGTTCCAGGGCCTGTTGTATCTTTTATAGCTGCCCCTTCATTAAGAAGTTGTTTGACAAGCCCTTTATCACTGCCTGTCACGCTTGCAGTGTAATTTGTCTGGGAGCCATTAGCATTTGTGTTATCGAGTTGTGCTGTAGCTACCCGACTGCTGGGCTTTGTCTGAGAAGTGAAGTCTAACAATCCGATAATGTTTCCCAAACTTTGTACCACTTTCTCTGGTTGATTGGGTGCAGGCTTTGATACATCTTTAATAAGCTTTGTTGCTTCTTTTCCCTTCATATCAGCCTGGCTACTCTCTCTCTCCAGGGTGTCCGGTCTACTGTCTGAGGCCGTGCCATGAATCATATTTTTATCCAAACTCATAGAATGTTGGCCACGTTCATTCTTCTCAGCCTCCAGTGTTTTTGCTGTGTCATTCTTAATCGGTTTCAATGTTTTCTGTATGTCTTTGCTTTTAGGCTGATTTGTGTTTGCCGTGTCATTCTTTACCGATTGTGATGCATTCTGAATGTCTTTATTTGCATTCTTATTTCGTAATGTTGTGCCTTTGCTTACTGGTTGTGCTGCTTGCTTTATGTCTGTTTTGTCTGACTGATTTACCTTCACTTTTGTTTTACTTTCAGGCTGCCTTATTGGCTGCTGGTTATTTAATTCAGCAGGTGCACCTGGCTCTTCAATAAGAGGCTGTACCAGAGGCAAGGGGGAGGGGGCTGATGTTTCACTGTTCTCCTTGGAAACATTTTCCCTCTCTTCAACAACAGAGACCCTCTGCTCCACAGCTCTCTCCCTCTTTTGAGGTAAAATATTCAGATTGCTATCAATAGGCTCCTTTGTTCCACTGTTGCAAACAGCAGTATCCTGTCTGGCATCTTTGTTAACAGGGGGTTTTGTCAATACCCCCTTCTCCTTTGCTGGTTTGTCAATGTTGTCTTTTTTACACAACACATTTCCCTGTTTGTCTGACACATCTAGAGCTTGCTGGCTGGTTTCAGTGGGTAACTGTTTCTCCACATTTGATTTACTGTCTAAGGATTTGTGTGAGGGTAATGCTACTGTCTCTACAGGCTGTACTGTGAGTGAGGCAGGCTCCTCGGTGCCACCAGGTTTCTCCAGCATACAGACTGAGCTGTCTGGTTTGATGTCATTATTTTGACTGATGGGGCTGGTTGGCTCTTTACTTTTCCTTTTCTTCGAGCGGGAGCCTGTCTTGTTTGGAGCTTTGGATTGTGCGCTAATCTCTGGCTGTTTGCATTGACTATCTGTTTCATCAGGTTTTATAGGTAACTCGGTTTTTGAGGCCACTTTTGTTTTGGAAACAGCTTGGTGTTGTTTAGCAATAGGAATGTTATCTACTGTAGTGGCATCTGGTCCTGCTGGTTTAGAGCATGTCTTTAACATATCTATAGTTGGTGTTTTGTCTTTACTAGCAGGTTTACCCTGAACATCCCGTTTTGATAACTCTGACCCAGCTGTTGTGACAGAACTGGAGGATTTTGGGGGCATTATTTTCATTGCTTGCTTTTGATGTGCTGTTTTGTCCTCAGATTTTTCTGTGCATGCTTCAGAAAAATCCCTTGCACGCTCTTTTACTGACTTCAGTCTCTCTGTAGGTGGAGCGGAGCTGGACCTGGCATTGCCATCACGTTCAGCTGATTTTGACCTGTGATCCGGCCACCCCATTTCTCTGGTGACATCTCCCTTCAGCTTGTTGGTGACCTTCCGGGCTGGGGACACATCTGCACTCCTGGGGCTTTGGGTGGCCTTCCTGGCACCCCCCAAGGCCTGATGCTCAAAAAGACTTATCTTATCAGCAATCCTTCCAATGGCTGGCTTTGATTCTTCATCGATTTTCTTCAGGTCCTGTGGTCTGAATATGTGAGGAGATCAAATGTTTTAATGCAATGACAAATGTTTATAACCAACAATAGCACATTATTATTTAAAAGTAAACTTTTAAGCTAAAGTCTGAATTGACACATTCTTTCAATGTGTCATGAGTCATGAGCTTTATTTTAGTGCATTCATATAAACAAAAGGGTTGCTATGTTTACATTATGACTCACTCAGTTTTTCCTCAGTATGTCATACCACTGGGTTTCCCCAAAACCTTAGATACCAGCATAGCAACTTAATACTTGATCATTTGTAATCAATCCATTTTTCTAATTGTAAAATGGTGCATTTGTTCATTAAAACAGCTGACTGCATAGCGGTTGATATAAAAGTGACTATTCATTGTTTCATTCAGAAATAAATGACAGTCGGGCTATTATCTTCATGAATCAAAGCAGACACCTTCGAGGGTAAAACAAATACATACCTTGTGTATGGGTCAGGTTTGGTCTTCTCAGAGGCTTCTTCTTTGGTATTCTCTAGTCTTGACTGAAAATGCTGATTGGGGTCCTCATGCATGTCTGTTGGTGGTCCTGTGGATTCAGTATTCACCAGGAAGTTCTTTGGAAAAATCTTCACCTCACTCCGAGAAACCTTCATACTCCTGCGTTTGGACTCTGAAGTCTCCGTCTTCCTCTCCACCTTGTAGGCAGCATAATCCATGTCCTCCTGATCATCAACCACACAAGCCACAGTGGCTAGAAAGGTTGAGTCCTGAAAGTCTTCCTGTGGCATGCCCATAGGTGTGTCCTTCCTACCAGCGTGGGAGGCAGGCTTGTGTTTCCCTCTTTCAGGTGAGGCCTGAGAGCTGGATTCCTGTATGGAGGAGGAGTTTGCGCAAGCCTCTGCCTTTGCAGCCTGGGGACCAGCCAATAGGTTATCTGATGTAGGCGAGACGTCGGGGGCCATTTGGGCCTTAGAAGGCGTGCCCTCCGGGTGCCTGCTCCCGCTATTTCCCTGGATGTTCTTCCGGGATTTATTCCGGCTCCCTGCATTTTTACGCCCCATGCTGTCAGCGTCTGTCTCCTCAGGTTCAGGTCCTGACACTGTGTCTATGCGCGGTTTCAGTGACACTCCCGCAAGGGCACTGTAATGAGTTTGTGCACCGAACCGCAGAACTGTCCTTTTCTGCTCAAACCCCTCTGGCAGGAAGACCTTTGGTGAATCAACACCCTCCAATGATTTTGATTTGGAGATAACTTGGAAGCTCTTCTTGACTTCCTGTACAGAGCATGTATCATCCCCGCCGTGAGTCACACTGGTCTCCTCCAGGTACACCTGGATCCTCCTGCCTGTCGGGGAGTGAACCTGACCGTGAGCCTGGAGTTGGGTGTGGGCCTGGTCAGAGTGCCATGCCTCTCTCCGCTCAGAAGAGGAAGACAGATGAGTCAGATGACTTGCATTCCTCCCAGAGGCGGGACTCCAGCTCGCTGAAAGACCGTTGCTGCTGCTGTCCACCTTCTCCCCGTCCTGCCCTGTTCTCTCCTCTACAGCTTCCACAAACTCCTCCTCTGAGAGACTTGCTTCTGTTGGCTCTGTGCTGTCCTCGGGTGGGCCGTCTCTGTGGGCAGACTGCGTGGCGTCCTGCCCTTCGCCAGAGAAATTATCCTTGGAGAGACTGCGGAGCTGTTGGGGCTTGGAACTTTGTCCCTCCTCCTCCTGTTGTTCCCCTGCCCGGGGGCCTCTCACATGCTCCTGGTTCTCCTCGTTATTTTCTCCCTCTGACCTGGGACTCTGCTCGTTGGCTGGAGAGTCATCCTCGCTAGTAGGGCTCTGGGGACCCCTTCCTCGCCAAGGGGAGAACCAGCTCCCAATACGTCCCAAGACTCCAGGACTCGGTGGCTCCTCTGGGCTCTGGGCCTGAAGACAGAAAGTGAATTAACTCAATATAAATATCTCAACTTGAGAAATGTGAATTTTGGTGTATAACTGTGTTGCAATGCGTCACATTTCAATCTGTTATTTTTGGCAAGCAACATGGTCATACAAAATGATGCCTAAAGTACAAACCAGCCCTTATTAAGCATGCATAGGTTTCAATTGTATAATAAGCACACTTCAACTGAGCTGATCGAAGCACAGGGGTTAAATGGTAGACAGTATAAGTAGGCTACTATATATATGGTATACAGTATGTCACAGATCAAACTTTATCAAACTTTGTGCACAGATGGTGCACAATGATCCATGGATTATAGATAGGCCTACTGAAAATACAGCATATGTTTTATGTACAGGCTCATTTAGCATAGCCGTGCATCTCTCGAGTCTCAGCATGAACAAAAGCGTGCAGCAGGAATGCTTACCGTAGGAAATACCATATCATTCAGACTCTGTATGTAGGTGAACATGTTTTTGGTTTAAGACAAAAACACCTACAGACCATAGAACAAAAACATAATCATTCCTCTTGCGTAAAAAAGAAAAGAAAAAAGGGGGAAAAGGAAAAATAAATGGCTCAAAAAAAGTTGTTCTGCCTTGAAAGACGTGAAAGACCCGAAAATATTCATCTGTAAGTAAAAGAACAAACTCACCCTCAATTAGACTATGGAAGAAAAGTTTTTTGTCTTCTCCAGCATATAAATTGACAAAAGTCCCGCACTTATAGTGCACTCATTCTGCTCAATAGAATGCATATAAGATGCATGCATGCCTAACGGATAAACTTCACTAATGTGTCAAGTCAGACTCGAGTGCAGATCAGTTATACAGAACAGCATGCGTGCGGTTGACTGGAATAGAAGGTATGTGCGCTGTCTGGTTAAGTTCTGCAATTCGGAACGGTGCGCACACGCAGCCTAGTGGTGGTGGTAGCACATTATGCTCCATCGTCCCAGCAAAACTTTTCCAATGTCCGCCGTTGCCATGTCCACAATGTCTTTCTGCTTGTAAATAGCCCATTTTTTTGTAGTTTGGGACGGGTTTGCGTATTTTTGGGCTTGTTTCCTAGTGTTTAAACCAGTGGTTCAACAGGGGCCACCATACTAGTCCAAATTTGTGTTAAAATGTTTTCCCCCTATATAATGCCTAATACCTCTCTCATATATATATATATATATATATATATATATATATATATATATATATATATATATATATATATATATATATATAATTTGGAAAATAGCAGATCTACAAGACGCATTGTGATCTTGTAGATCGGCTGTTTTGAAATAGCTTAATTTAAAGCGCTCATGTCGTCTGTCACCGTGTCATTTAGTGGCTTCTGTTGGGCTTGTTTTCATAGACCTGGTTGCTTATTTCTGTCGCAATATCTGGCAACACTGGAAATGACGCATCGACATTGTAATTTTCGTACTGTAAACTGCTGCAGACAGAACACTGTCTGGCCCGCTTGGTTACATTCAACGTTCTTTCTTTCATTTGGCGGGCCGCTCAAGTCACATTTTCCATGCAGCGTCGAGGAACTTATTATTAACCCTTTAATCAAATGCCCCGGGATTCGGGGTAGGGTATAGCGAATCGTTTCTTCTCTATTCTCGTCAGATAAAAACAGTTTGAGCTGAGCTCAGAGTAATAAAGCTAAAATGCTGGGTAGGCCAAGAAAGACTACTTGTTTTTCTCTTTCAGAAAGTCAATTTAGAGCGCAAACCTTTTAAAGTAAAGCTTTGTGTTTTAATTAGCTCATCGCTGTGCTACCAGTTGATGAATTGAAAATGGTGGACCCTGTTTGTAAACAATGTACTGCTTTACCAGTAGTGTGTCATCCACAGCTGCACAGCATAGATATATATATAATCTTTGAACTTTGATCCACAGTAACAGTTTTTGTATGGAGTTGTGCTTTCATTTGAAACGAGCTTATTTGGCTACTGTAGTATTTTCCTGATTTAGCTAATTCAATGGACCCTTTTAGTCATTGGAAAAAAGTAGGACAATACTAGGCTATGATGAACAGTGCCCCTTAATCATAGAGTATGCGCCCTTAATAGGCAAAATAACCCAAGCCTGAGTAAACTAACTACCGTAATTAAATGATCTTGCTAGCCTATCAGCGATAGGCCTACATAATAGGCTATGCAAAACAGCTGGTTCACACAAGAGAAGGGTATCTTACCATGATTAGGCGGTTAATGTAATCCTTTCTCCTATAGAACCTTGTCCAGCAAGTTGCAACACGCTACAAAAAGCGACTTGAAGTTGAAACCCCCTCCTGGCCTCGAGCAGTGCCACTGCCTCCGCCTCTCTCTGGTGGTGGTAAGTAGAGTAGACCTGTGTCTGGTGGTGGTGGTAATGAATATTTATTGTAGATTCACTTCAATGAGAGAGTACATTTTGAAGCAATGGCAATCATCGCACGATTGGGGCTGGTGTAGGCTACAGGTGGAAGGAATCTGGCCGGACCAGGTAGCACACCCATGGCTGCCTGGTGGTGACTCAGCGGGCGGTTATTGTGCAACAAGCTGTTTACATAAAATAAACTATTTAAATGGGAGAGAGAAAACTATTCACTCACCCTATTTTTGACCACCCCCCCCCCCCCCCCACACACACACACACACACACACACACACACACACACACACAGCAGCCTACAGTTTTATGAACAATTTGGCTATATTTATTCTGACAAATGTAAATGTGTCATTATATGTGTGACCCACTGTTTACTTTATTTCGACAGGACATTAATGGACATTACAAATGGGGTGGCAGTGGCTCAGGGGTAGAGTGACCGGATGGGAACTGCAGTGCAAGGTTCCCAGTTCAAACCTGGACTCCCCCAGTGTCGAAGTGGAAGTGTCCTTGAGGAAGAGTGTCGAAGTGTCCTTGAGGAAGACTCCCGGTGTGCAGGTTGGTGCCTTGTATGGTTTCCCCCGGACTCCGGCATCGGTGTGTGAATGGGTGAATGTAAAGCACAATCTCAATCACAGTGAAGCACATCACACTAGAAAACAAAGCATAAAAACATACATGGAAGAACAATGTACAAAGGTATAAATTGCATCTATATGGAGCAGCCACCCTATGAATTATTAATCTGCTGCAGAAACTGAAACCTGTCTTCTAATCTCCACCCCATGAAAAATGCACACATAGTAGGTTGTGTTTTCTTTCTTATAACAAAGTGCCTATAAACAGTGGGCTTATTCACAAATACAAAACATGTTTTCTCACTCAACAGTAAACAAACCAACATAGTCTACATAGTATAAGACTATAAGTGTATAGGCTATAGAGTATCTGCAGATTCTGCACATTTCTAAAGTGACAATTTAAGGACCTTTAAGACCTTTTTAATACCAAATTGTCAAATATTACGCAAGAATGAGGGAAATATTGTTAAACGAAAATCAAGCTCTGTTCTGATGTAATACACCACATACCATTGCCTAACAATGCAGATTTTCCTTAATATTAGCCGTTGCCCAACAACGCAGAATTTGTGTTGACATCTGGCATTTCCAGTGAATATATGAGCATATTTGCTGATTTGGTAGACATGTCCACTCCCATCCGTATATGGGCATACAAAAGCTGAGTGCCCTACACACACACGCACACACACACACACACACACACACACACACACACACACACACACACACACACACACACCACCTGCCCGCAACATACACTGCCACTACTTGAGCTTCATATTATATACTGTATGTATAACATACAACACTGACAGCAATATAGTATATTGTATCTGATATTATCTAGAAAGAGTTTTACTGTAAAAGTTATACATAATTGTATACACTCTTGAGAAGATGTTACAACTGTTACCTATACACAAAGTAGATAAACTTCTGGAAGCTGATTTGTTGTAACTATAAAATTGTGCTGACTGGCTGCTCAAGCTTTTTCTGACCCACCTATGTGGCAGTAGTAGTGGCTCCTTGAGCAACACACTGAACTAAGTGGTACTGATGAGCCTTGCATCATTGCCTCTGCTGACCGTGTGTGAATGGTTGAATGTTTTGATGAAGTTGCTATAGTAGTCCATTACCTGTTCATCGATATTTGAGTGAAACAAATAATTTAGCTTTATGATTTATTTCATTTTTGTAACTGTGACTGATCCAGGTAAGCTGGGGTTTTGCTACACATACGGATAATATCTCTGCTGTTGGGAAGAAACCACCTAACTCCAAAATGTTCTAATAATTTCCTGATGACACCTACCGTACCTAACAGTGATGCAAAGTGTGTTGTATGTATTATTTATTTGAATTAACATCTGAGTGACAAATATAACACCCATAAGCTTCCAGATCATTAGACCTCATCAGAAGTTCTCTCTATCTTTCGCTTACTCTCTTATTACAAAGATGGACAAAGAGAACCAAAGGGAATAATATAGCATGATGAATGATTCAGCTCAGGTAGGCTCAAGGCATGCATACATAACGTAATCCAGTAACATTGTTACTTGACCTCACAAATGGCAACAGCTGTTTCATTTGTATCGTACCCCTGTGACATACAAAAAGTATTAATGAATAATGCTATGGAAAAATCCCAGAAATTAAAAATAGCCACAATTATTTCATATTTGAAACACTGATTTATAATGCCACATGTAGGGTGTTGTAGGGGATGAGAAGTAATTTTTTTTGTTTCATTCTCATTCGAAACATATCAAGGACACAAAATCCATTGAGTTTGTTACCCACATTATGGGGAAAATGCCTAGATGGAAAGATAAAAGATAGAATCTCTGTTTCCTCCTGCACTCTGGAACCTCGCAGGGGGCTGGACTCTTGTGTGTGGAACATTGAAGTCTTTTGTTTCATGTGGCTTTTCGTTTAATCTGCTCAGCATTGCTCCAGCAACAGGTGGTACATTATAATAACATAACATCCTAACATGTTTTTGTTGTTAGCTGATTCATTTCCAGTACCACTGCGTAGGCCTCATTCTATTTGTCATAAGGTCCCTGGCTATAGAACCGTACACACTTGCATTGTTGAGACATTCGGTACTCCGTGACCCAGAAGTAACATGACACCATCTGTATCACTCTCATTACTGGCTACCTAAGTAAGCCTAGGGAAGTGAATGACCCGTCCTTTTTGCTACTTTTCATTCGTTCAATATTCAATATCCAACACACGGACGTAAAGGGTGTTCAGTGGCACTGAGTTCTTAAAAAGAAATAAAAAGAATAATAAAATAATCAAAAACCTCAAAAATGGAGTTTCCTCCCGACAGCAACAAAGTGAAATTGATGTGAAGATCTCGCCTCATATCAATGCATTTACCAGAATGGGGATGTCTGAAGTGGACAGTGCTGGAGATGTGTCACAACAGATGATGATTGCAGTTTTTTCACATATTGTATATTATTTTACCCCCCTTATACATTTGAGTAATTCATCAAGTAATAAAATCATCAAAGGTTGGTCAGGCTTTTTATTTTGATGAAATGACAAATGTTGTCAACACTTCTGTTGATTAGCTATCCTTACAGGGTTGTCCTTAATAATTTCCTGATGACACCTACTGTACCTAACAGTGATGCAAAGTATGTTGTCTACCTTGTTTTAAAATTACACCAACAAGATTCCAAGATAATTGAACCTCAAAGGTATTCTCTCTCTCTCTCTCTCTCTCTCTCTCTCTCTCTCTCTCTCTCTCTCTCTCTCTCTCTCTCTCTCTCTCTCTCTCTCTCTGTAGTTCACTCTCCCGTCTTTCGCTGTTCTCTTTTCTCTGACAATTCTCCATTGTTCCTGTGCTGTTTACTGTTCCTCAAATGATTAGATTTGGCAATTAGCAACTTAAACCCTATGGTTGACCGGAGGCCTGCTAATCTTTTCCCTCCAGTCAAATATCTTCACAGAAAATAGGCCATCTTGTCTTGATTCGTCTAAATAACAAGTGGTTAATATCAGTGATTAGATTTGGCATTTAGTGGAGTGGGATGGGATGGACTGGAACACAAAATGTGTCCCTACATTGCTCCACCCAGTGGTTGTTGATACTTATTACAGCCATTGAAGGCCAGTCCTTTCATTGGAAAAATGTGATAAAGCCCAGTTTTGAGATGAGTCACTGCAGATGTGAACGCGTACGCGGGGCTGTGTGGGTGTACCCATTGTGTAGCATTATCTTAGCAGACCTTGAAAAACAACACCCGCAAAGATCTCCACCTATCATTTTCACTTCCATTTAACACTTAAAAAAGGGGCGCGCATCGTACATCATCATGACGTAAAATAGACAGTGTATTTTATGATATAAATTGTCCATTCATCGTCGATGGGAATTTAATGTTTGTAGGACGAAGTTTGTGCACACACACCACAAGCTGGATATAGGAGGGGCCCTCAAAAATGTCATCTTCATCTGGTGGACTGGAAACATATGCTATGTATGCTTCATATACATACTGTACCTCACATCATGTTTGAGGGGTGCTAGCCCCTCCTATGTCCAGATTTTATTGTGCGTGTAAACAAACTTTGTCTGTCCTAACACAAACATTGAATGCCATTGACAATGAATGGCCGGTTTTGAGTGTTTGTGTAAACACAAACATTGCGTAAACACAAACATTGAAGACGAAGGTGAGGACATAAATTGTGATTGACCGGATTGAGATGATGTAAGAACGCCCCTCACTTCACACGGGAGTGATTTTTATATTTATCTATCATTTGCAGAATTCTTTCCCTTAGCTTTGGGACTGTTA
Organism: Protomyctophum bolini; assembly: GCF_963924005.1. NCBI lineage: Eukaryota > Metazoa > Chordata > Actinopteri > Myctophiformes > Myctophidae > Protomyctophum > Protomyctophum bolini. The sequence goes on from NC_137880.1 coordinate 27,569,044, forward strand.
TCTTGACATACATGTGTATGTCATTGTCTTTTACAACATGGGGTTTGAGAGAACTAAGCAGCAATAGAGACAAATTGTGTGTGAGGCATGTGCATGCATGTGTGTGTCCGTGCGTGTGTCTGTGCTACTGTAATTGGAGGATTAAGTCTGGAAAATGGAACTGCCCTCCCCTGATTGTGCATTGTTTGTCTCCCCAGGACCCAACCTTATTTTGTCTGTCATTATAGCTGGGACATGGTTATGGATGAACATACTCTCCTGAGAATGTACCAACTTACAGTACAGAACAGATCAGAACAGTAGCACCACACAGACATTCTATGTCTTGTTGTGGGTGAAAATCAGTTTCGCAGGGCTGTGTGGGTGTACCCATTGTGTAGCCATTGTGCTTTTCTGGGCATTTCAATCCTCTTAGCATACATTGAAGAACAGAATCTCCACCACATCATCATTTTCACTTCCATTTAACACTTAAAAATCACACCTGTGTGAACTAAGCGGTGCAACTATGCTTTGTATGCAACTATGCAATGTATGGTATTTATCATATCATATACTAATTTAATTTAATAATTAAATCAATCCATTCATTTATGGTTGGTATAACATTTGTAAGCCACTTTTTTGTTTGGATGCCACCAGCAATACCCTCAGTAAATACCGATCCTGCTTTGCAAATTGAAGTCCTTCCAGATTGATTTTAAAATCAAAAGGAATGTCAACAGACTCCACACCAAAAACTGCTTCCAGGACATTGTGAACACTGTGGACACCAGTGCAAAAGAAACGACTCACATTTTCCAGCTGAATTCTCTCCATGTGGGGGAACTAGTCATTTTCCACTCATGTTTACATATTCTTTCCCATTCTTTTGTTGATATAGTAAGGTTGCCCTCTGTGTCCCATTGGCAAGTGTTGAATTCTTAATTCTTCTTAACTTCTTTGCTGGGGACCCCCTGGAACCTCCTCAAGGACCCCTGGGAGAACGCACAAACCCACATTCAGTGTGATCACAAGTGGCAGTGTTCGTGGGTGGGAAGCTGGCATGTGTTCTTGTTATCTAATTCCTACTGGTGATAGATACAAAACATAGCCTACATTACTCACTTCAGCCCTATACATTTTGGCCATTTAAAAATAGCCAATCTACAAGCTCACAATGTGTCACAGATCTGCTATTTTCAAAAATATTTGTATATATTTGAAATGGGACACTTTCTACTTTTGGTGCTTTAAGTACATTTTGATGCCAATACTTTTGTACTTTACTCAAGTATATTTTGAATTACAGACTTAACGAAGTAGTTCTACATTGCAATATTGATACTTTGACTTAATTATAGATAAAAACAATCGAGTGCTTTTTCCACCGCTGTTGGTTGGGGCACTGGCCTGTCCAGCAGGGAGGGCCAGTGGGGAAGAGCGTCATAGCGCAACACTCACGGATGCTAAAGTTATATTTTGTTTAATTTCACTTGCTTTTCACGTGGTGCCTCCGCTCCATTACGCAGCTATGTGTGTCCCTATCTGTATGTATGTATGTCCGTCCCAGCACGGAAGAGCACGGAAAGTTGCAACACGATAACTCATTTCTCGACCGTTTTGGACACAGGAAGGTTCGCCAGAACCGGGCATGCCAGCTGGCCATGTTCCTGGGGGTCCGGATGTTCTGGGGGTCCCCTGTGTCCCTATGTATATACAGTATGTCTACGCATCCTAGCATGGAAAGCTGCAACACGATAACTGTAATTTCTCGACCCTTTCGGACACGGGAAGGCACCGGAACCGGGCCAGCCCCGTGGGCGTATTCCTGGGGGTCTGGATGTTGCCCCCGGGGACCCCCACACACTACAGTTGCACCACTCACTTCACACAGGTGTGATTTTCACTTTTCACTTGCTTATAATGTATGCCCTGATTGGGAATAGTACAGACAGAGGCGATGTGCTGTGTTTGCTGATCGTGCATCTACCACTCATCCAAAGGGGAGTAAACCCGTGGCCAACACAGATATTTAGCTGCTGGGCTTTCGACAGGGTTATAATTTAAAGAATCATTGAATAAATTGAATAGCCTTCCCATGTAGACATCTCTAGGGAAACAACAAATAACATTTGTCCTGCCATGGTTTATCTGAGTTTTAAAGAACATTAGTTTTAAAATGAGAACATATACAGTTCTTATGGTGTTTGAATAATTGCTTTTCTTGGTCCCCAAAATTGCACAAATAATTGGCTATTTGTCACCCTCGAAGTGACTGATTTGGACGACCTGTTAGTGTTGTTTTAACACTGATAGACTTGCTGGCATTCTCAACACATCCCTTTGTTAGTCACAAAATACAGCTTGATCATTTGCTGACAAGTCAAATAGCAAGTTAGCAATGTTCCAATGCATAATTATACCGCCATTACATAAACTAGAATAATATGTTTACGTTGCTTAAAGGTTCTTCATGCATAAATAAGCAGATGGGAGATGCTCCGTGGCATACAGTACACACAGATCACAGCAATATTTGTTTGTTGTTGTGGCTGAATTGAAATTCTGAGGGACCTGTTTTAATTATTGTTTAGCTGAAAAGCATTGTTTTATTCTTTGGCTATTCTAAAATAGCAAGCTTGTAGATCTGCTATTTTTGGAAAAGAATTGAAAATGTGTGCAAATCTTTGAAAACATTTTATTTATTTATTCAATTTTTGCTTCTGGGATCCCTGGAACAAAATATTTAGATATGGGGGTCTGTGGCTAAATACATACGGAAAGCCGAGATTTATTCACACAGAGATACCCTTGATCTGTCATAAGGCTCATACATAGTCTGGATTTTCGGTGGTTAGGTGACCACCGAACTACAACATGACGTCACGAGCCGCGGTGAAGAGCAAACCACCGCCACCGCTCGGGGGGGGTAGGACCAAGGGATTTGGGATTTGTTTATAAACATTTTGGTATTTGTTTATAAACATTTGTGATTTGTTTATAAACATTTGTGATTTGTTTATAAACATTTGTGATTTATTTATAAACATTTTGGGATTTGTTTATAAACATTTGGGATTTGTTTACAAACATTTGGGATTTGTTTATAAACATTTGGGATTTGTAAGTCTCATGGGGGGGGGGTAGGACCACTACCAGTTGACCTGTAGTAAGTCTCATGGTCGGGGGGGTAGGACCAAGGGATTTGGGATTTGTTTATAAACATTTTGGTATTTGTTTATAAACATTTGTGTTTTGTTTATAAACATTTGTGATTTGTTTATAAACATTTTGGGCTCTGTATAATATGTTGCCTAGGGCCTCAAAAGGCCTAGAACCGGCACTGGCTCCAGCCCTTCTCTCTGTTTTTACTCACCACCGCTCAACGTTATTTCAGCTCCGGTGGTCAGCTCTCCACCGGAGCGGTGGTCACCTCACCACCGGAGCGGTGGTCACCTCACCACCGAAAATCCAGACTATGAATAGGCCTATAGTAAATCAAATAATTTAAAAAACATTATATTGTATATCTGTATTGTACTGTACTGTACATTCTTATCTTAACACATCCTTTTGCCCACAAAATACAGATCGATCATTTGCTGGTCTCTCTCTCTCTCTCTCTCATATATAGAGCACCGAAGTCTGACGTCACTTTCAGTAGAGGGCGTCAGTCCCCAGGTTCATGTATTTTTTTAGTTGCATTGAACTCCCCATAGGAGGATTTTAGATCGCTTCATATAAGAACTGTGTTTGAAAAATAAACCGATCATCTCGGCCTTTCTGTCAGGGGGGTGGCTGTGCGTCGTTAATGATGTCCATTCATATTTTATACAGCCAGTTTCTGGAGAAAATGTGGCCGCAAAAGCCTTGAAAAAGCATTGAAACTACATATGAAGGCAATGTCGCTGCTAATATACGTCACGCCCAGCAGTCAACATATTGCGTTCCTGAGATTCCTCGTTGACATAAGCTCAGCTGGTGGTGACTCGACTCGTACTAACCACGAAACATTAAATATCAATGAAATAAAAATAAACGTAATTAACGTTCAGTTTCTGTTGTGCGACGGGCAGATGCAGCCACCCGCCTACCCCGGAAATGTAGTCTCTGAGTTGTTTGACTCGTTTCTAACGCTTATTTTGTTACTCTTTGGGTATATTTGTACATTTCCACCTTCAGTCAATGCTTCATATCCATATGAGGCCGGGGTGATCGGTTTATTTTTCAAACACAGTTCTTATATGAAGCGATCTAAAATCCTCCTATGGGGAGTTCAATGCAACTAAAAAAATACATGAACCTGGGGACTGACGCCCTCTACTGAAAGTGACGTCAGGACTTCGGTGCTCTATAGGCTACGCATGCACACACGCGCACGCACACACACACACACACACGCGCGCACACAAGATTACAGAAGATGCTCAGAGATCCTGAGCATGGGATTGGCTGTTGTTGGCCAGACTGACAGCCGGCTCACAAAGCAGTAGGTCATGGTCTTCCAGTGTAGAACTGTGGTCTGAGGTCACAAAGTTAGGGATGTTAAACTGAGGCGAGAATACCCTTTCATTGTTTAATTTGGCCTCTGCTTCTTCTCCTTCCTCAAGCATATCCTCTCTGCCATATGAACCAATACCTTGAAGCCTCCTGTGTCCCTTTGGGGCTTGGGTCCCAGACTCGCATTGCCCCCGGGCCTGTTCCTCCTCACTGACGTAAAAATGTAACAATGCCAGTGGGGGGCGACAGAAGGCCTTGCCAGTTTCATCCTGGGCACTGTTGATGTCCACCACACAGTCACCTAGACGACGATGGCGCTTCTCGGCAGGCTCCAGGTTTCTGTCAGGATGGGATATAGAAGATAATAGGAAAAGAGAATCGAGGCAGGAGAAAGACAATAAACATGACCCCAACTCGAGTTTCCACCTAGCAGCTGTGTGTAGCTATTTGTCTCTCCCCTCCTGCAGCACAGGTGACAGACGAGACAGTAATAGTAATACCCATCACTACATCCTGCTGCATGTACAGTATAATCGCGGAAGCCGTCTGTTCTTTTTGTGAGTTACACTGTAGGGTGTAGGCTACTTGGATATTTGTGATCTTCTCTGTCTCGTACCTAAACACTTCCAGGGATTGGGTTGCAGGCCAAGCATATCAAGTTGATGCTCGCAAAGGATAGGTTTGTTGTCTCTCACAGATAAAATGAAGAGCTTTCATGTGACGAGCTGCTGAAAGTCAAGTTCACTATAGTCAGCCCTTCGCCAAGTTGTGGAGTACCCAGTGTTGTGCAATGCTGCGCTGAGAAAGCTTGTCCCCTTCGCGTCGCATTGTTGAGGTCGGCTTTTTGGCATTGACATAAAATATAGGCCTATACACATCCGACTCTTTCTCAGCACAACACAGCCACGTATCATAGAACTGTGTTCAGATGTAGCCTACAAGCAGAACCTTCTCAGGAGTAGATCACCCAAAACATGACTTATTTTCTATCACCCATGAAGCCTTGAATTCATGGAGATTTGTTTTGTTTTTGTTGCATTCCTAAGCCATTAATTGAATGACCGGGTCATCGTCCGAAGTGCACACGTACTCTCACTCACACATGCACACACACATACACTCACACACACACACACACACACGCACACACACACACACACACACACACACAAATTGAGCAGTACTGTCTGAATACCAGCACCCACAAATTGAGTAGTTTTATTAGCAAAATGTTGGGGTACTTGGATTCAGGAATTAGGGACATTTGCGGCCTGCGAGGCGCCCCCTTGTGGCCCCTGGAAGAATATAATAATAATAAAATAATATATATATTTCATTTTTATGGCTAATGAAAGTTACAGGTATGGTGTGTGCGATATGGATTACCATAATGACAGTAATCCTTAATCATATTCAACGGCTTTTGGCACCAAATGGACCATAACAGGTCCATTTGGTTCCATTTGTACTCTCTCAGAGTAAAGTAAGCCTAACCCTGACATTGATTTTACTATATAATTTTTTTTTTTTTTAAGTTATAATAAATTGAGGTCCCAAATATAAATTAAATGGGGGTCAGTAGCCTATGCATGACAAACTGGGCATCCTTCAAATTAAAATGATGAGAATCACTGCTAGAGCACTGCCATATCATTTGAAATGGGGTCTTGCCCTGAAAATGAATTAATTTTACACTCTCAAGAGTTGAAGATCTATAAGGGTCCATTTGGTTACCAACTCTCCATCCTTTAGCTGGGGACCACCTGGAACCCCCTCAAGGACCACTGGTGGTCCCCAGACCACTGGTTGAGAACCACTGTTCTAGGCCTATTCTAAGCTTAATTAATTCATGAAAAAATAAAAAACCCCAAATCAGGTAGGTTGTTGTCGGTCGGACCAATAGTATGTCGGAACTAAAGCCTGTACCCCAAAAGTAATGCAGTAATTACATGCAGTGGCTCTAGTAATACTGCCTCTCCTTGGTCAACCAGGGCACTGATGGAGGGGAAAGGAACTGCATGGTTGGAATAACGTGTTCCTTTCACGCGCTACGTCCTACCGGGGAAACACCCCCTGTCAGGGCGGCCTGCTCACTCCTCATGCATTGAATGAAGCATGAGCTCAGTTCTGGGCTCTAGGTTGGCAGAGGGAGAGTAGCACTCCGCTCAGGATTAGGCATTGGCGTAGGAGCAGTTTATTTCACTACGCCAGACCGCGCAATTGCGTAGATCCCAGAGGCAGGCCCACCTCCCGCCCGCCTTTCGCCGCATCAACGCCCGCCTACCCAAGGAGTCCCCTGCTTCAACTTAGCTGCGAGTCCCCAGATTGTTAAATCCGCCACTGGGCACCGGGTGAAGGAATGGGTTACAAAAATCGGACCTAGCACACACAACAAATAAAATAATAATTATATACATTTTCAAATGAATTCATAGTCAAGCAGTCAAGGTTCGGACACAGAGCCCCCTCCAGCTGTATATATATATACTTCCAGACCAGACAAAGGATCTCGGTGCTGACACGCCCTCCCAAATCAGGTGAAATAGGACAAATATCTGCGTAGCCTTTTTAGTGGAAAGAAATGCTCGTTTGTCATGAGTGCAAATAAATGAAACATGCACCTAGGTCTCTTATATTTTAGTTGATCATTATGCACTAGCAAAAAGCAGTAGCCTAATTTGTTGTTGCTGTTATTGTTAATCTCTGTCAGGGTTTGACTGTCCCGTTAAAGTTATCTGAGGAAGTTGGAACTGTCAATGGTCTTGGATAATGCTCGGCAGTGAAGTAGAACCCCCTCCCCCCTTTCCTCCCGACATAAAGAAAGACACTATATAGGCTTAATAAATTAATGTATATTTGTTGTTGTTGGTTGGAGCCTTTTCTCCTTTTCCTCCCGTAAGGAGATGGCAACATAACAAAGACACTAAAGCCTATGAATGAATGCTCAACTATATTTGTTGGTGAATGGTGGTGTCCCTTTCCTCCCGCCGTGGAGATGCTCAACATAATTGTATTGGATCGTTTTGTTGTTGGTGCATGCAATAGTGTTTCCACATGTGTTTCCACATAATTGGAACTTATGCGTGTAGCTATAGGCTAGTGGTGTAGGCTTTTGTGTTGTTGTTTATTGTATATGTGAGCATTTGCTTGCTATTATGGGTGGTGAACTTGAAAAATAAAGTGCCCCCTTTGAAAAAATGAAGGCCCCCCCCCTGCTGATTATTCCCTGGAGACGGCACTGGACAGGAGCGTTGCGATTACACTAAAGGCTCATTCATAGTCTGGATTTTCGGTGGTGAGGTGACCACCAAACTAGAACATGACGTCACGAGCCGCGGTGAAGAGCAAACCACCGCCACCACCCCAGCCCTTCTCTCTGTTTTTACTCACCACTGCTCAACGTTATTTCAGCTTCGGTGGTCACCTCACCACCGGAGTGGTGGTCACCTCACCACCGAAAATCCAGACTATAAATGAGCCTTAAGACTTTGTGCATGGTTGACACATTATACTGTACATCCCAAATCCAGTTCTTAACACACACGCTATACAGAGATAGTTTAGTATTTACCTGTCCAGAGAGAGAAAGAGAGAAGAGAGCTTGATAATATACAAACCCCTTGCAGTGGAAGGTACAGGTCAGGTGTTTTCTTTGGATTTCATCAAGCTGACCCCCTCCACCACCTCCCCCAGATGTTAAACATTGATGAAAGGATAAACTCACTCTTGATGTGGGGCTCCTGTTTTCGTCAGCAGCGTGAGAACAAAGAACATGAAGATGACAAACACAGCAAGTCCGACCCAAAACCCGATGACGATTGAGTCTGCAATGGCAGAGAAAAACTTGATTTCACTCCTCTTTTCTTCCAGTCCACACACATACACATATACAGACAGGCTGACAGCAAAGACTCGAGGGAATGGAAGTGCATGCTATTTGCTTTTTAAATGTAAGGCATGTGGGGCAATTAAATGTAATGTGAAATGAAAATGTTGTTCAACATACCAAATAGGCTTATTTGTTAGATATCAAAGTGAGACCAACAGCAGAATGGCTGTTATAAAATATATTTTTATTTACATAAAATTAACACACGCACGCGCGCGCGCACACACACACACACACACACACACACACACACGCCATTAGTAAACAAATGATGACACAAATTAGTAAAACACTAAAATAGTCAATAATCAATGTAGGCAATCTGCTTACATCTATGAGCTTTGAGACCCTCAAAAGACACCGGCTCCTCATCGTCATAATATTCATATTGCCACACGTAGTCACTGCGGCGAGAGTTGGCTCGGCTTTGGTTGTAGAATTCGGACATCTTATTTGGACGAACCTTTTAAATGAAAAAGAATACGCCTACGAGAGGCAGACGAGACTACAAAACCCGTTTCGGACCGTCACCGACCTATCAACAAAAGTTTTCCAAGCGAATTTTCATTTTCCTGAAACTGCAAAAATAAAAATCGCTTTACCTTTAGCCTACGTTAAACCACTCTTCCATCAGGACATGTACAATCGGGTTGGCAAACTGATGCGCGCACACACAGCGAGTGTGTATTGTTCTTTCTGCTTTGGCAATGTAAACGTATGTTTTCTCATGCCAATAAAGCCCTTTGAATTGAATTGAATTGTGTCGACTGACGAGAGCATGAGAGCAACACGAAGCAGCGCGCGCGCTCTCACACACACACACACACACACACACACACACACACACACACACACACACACACACACACACACTTAAACTTGAAGTCATGATGAGTATAGGATGAGTAGCTGCTTTCTCATCATAATGGCAGTTTAGTATCTCATATTTATGACTTATAGATAGTATATCTGTCATAATTAGCCTATGACTTATATCATGACTTAATTAGCATATCATAACTATGACTTACTTAGTAGACGGTAGGCCTACCTCTCATAATTATGACTTAAAGCATCTCATAATAATGAGCTAGTAGGCTATCTCATAATTAAGACTTAGTATATCATGTGACTTTAAATAATAATATGACATACAATTAATAATAATAATAATAATAAAACTTTATTTGTATAGCACCTTTCATGACATGAAATGCAGCTCAAAGTGCTTTACAGAACAATGGAGAATAAAAGAAAAGCAAGCCAACGACATTAAAAAACAAGCAGTAATGCAATACAGTGAGGACATGAATAAAAATATGAGTATTTTCTTATTTAATGAAAGCAACGTTTCGGTCCCTCCATGCAGACCTTCCTCAGGCAGGGACCGAAACGTTGCTTCATTAAATAAGAAAATGCTCATGTACCGAGCAAATACACAGTGTGCGGGTGTATCTTATTGCTTTCATTGATGTCCACTGGCCTACGCCAGTGGACATCAGTATCTGGCTAAATATCTGGCTCACCAAGTAACACCATTACCTGTTACCTATCCACTTCGTGCCTTCACAGAGTGCTTCCACCCTTCACAGCTGCTGCCATCCTCACTTCAGATCATGACCTCCATCCTGCCTCTTGTCTTTCTTTCTCAACAGTGCGCCTCCAGGTGGTCTTTGGTCTTCTTTTTCTTCGTTTCCCTTCTGGTGCCCATGTCAATGCTAGTATAAGTAACACCATAATAACTGATAAAATACAGGAGCGTAGACCTGCCCCATCCTACACAGCTGCAGGAGGAAAATGTATTTTTTTCTTTGAATTATTTTGGTTTTTGTTCCATTCCTAAACCAATTTGGTTGCTTCTCTGATGATACTCTGTCTAATCAGCACCACTGATAATATTTCTAATGTCATTACTCCGTCCTCAAATCTTCTATTAACGGCTAGGTGTGCTGTCATGCTCATTTCAGCACGGCTGGAGAGCCTATTTCAACGAATTGCTTGGTCTTTTTTGGGCAACTCCTCTGTACCACTAGTACCAGTGGTTGGGAACCTCTGCTCCAGTCCAATCCGGCTAATCACTTGTGGCGTCCTCAATTTTCTGTCCTCACTTTTTATCTTCAATAGTCAATACGTACATTGCTCAGCCAATCAAATCATCGCTATGGGGTACACACAAACACACATCTGGGCATAGGAGAGGCCCCCATTTTTTCTGGGGACTGCTTGCCCCCATCGGTTCTTGTATTCTTGTTTGTTTTACTGAGGTTAAGGTTAGGAACAAGGTTAGGTTTAGGCATAGTTTTACTGAGGTTACATTTAGGAATAAACTATAGATTTAGGCATAGTTTTATACTGAGGTTTTGTAATACTTGGTGGCACTCGTTCTGAGGTCACCAGATTTTATCCGTGGCGAGTGTAATTTAGGGGTGAAAATTCTTGTATTCCAGCCAGGTGTTCAAACACAAACAAACACTTTCACCATGAACCTGCCTTCACTACTCTTCTAAGTCTTCTCACAAAGCCAGGGACCCATGCACAGAACACACACTTGAATACCAATTTCCTAATTCAAAATCAGAGCATGTGCACTATAAACTAAAGGACTCATGGGTGACTGGCACAGAAATCATTCTATCAAACATCAAAATGCATAAATGCGTCGTAAAGGGATGTGAATCGCTACTCTCCTTTGAAAGCACTCTTAAAGAACAATTACAGCTAGGTGGCTGCAATTCGAAATGGGCCCCAGTAAAAAGTAAAAACCCTACCACGCAACAGGCAATAATGATTCAAGTTTTTTTATTAGGAAAAAGACCCCTTGAGATGTACCAGGCTCCCAACACAGATACAGATGTGTAAACACAGACACAGATGTGTAAACAATAAGACAAAACAAATTACATACATGGACAAGACAAAACACTAAACATTGCAAACACATTTTGACAATACTATGTCCGATACAGTGAGTGCAAAAGATAAATAATAATAATAATGGTAATAATAATAATAATAATGATAATAGTAATAAAAAGTTTAAATGAAATAAACATGGTGATATAATGGCATATTTATTTACCGATAACAAGAACATACAACTTCAAAGTAAGAAGACAGTGCACGCTTACAAACTGGGAATGTTGAGATGGATCTAATGTTGATTGGTAAAGTATTCCAAGGGCTTTAAAAGAAAAGGCATGTTTACCAAATTCAATACTAACCAAAGGAACAGAAAAGTAAACCTAAGTGTCTAGTATGTTGTGTTGAAGGAATAAATGTTAAATGGCGTTTGAGGTAAATAGGATAGTTTTACCTTAAACTTTAGCCCTATGCATATACTTGCAATTTGATATTAGCCGATCTACAGTACAAGCTCACAGTTTGTAGATCTACTATTTTCAAAGCATTTTTATTCAATTGGAAACTTGTGAAATGGGATATTGTGCAATGTACTTTCAGTACTTAAGTATATTTTAATACGAATACTTTTGTACTTTTAGACATCTATTATACTGCAATGTTTAACATTGCAGTATTGACTTTTACTTAAGTAAAACTGTGTTGAAACATGACACTGCATATTAGGACTTTGTTTTTCTTCACCAACAAGGCAAACATGTGCACCTGCTGTGTCCTTAAAGCAACCCTTTGTAATGGCTAAAAGTACTCCTATAATGTTTGACGTAATTACATTTCCTAGGTTATGAGAAGAACACATTTGCTCTGACTAATATTTGTTCGGACTGCTCTTGTATTTTCTTTCTCTCTGTGTAAAAAACAAGCAAATGGAATGGATGTGCAGAGGAAAAGGTGCACATTAGCTGCAAAAGACAGCTGTTCATTACCTCTGAAAGCCTTCTGTTACCATGGGAATGAATGGAAGTATCAGAAATGCAGGATTGCGATTAGAACTTTTCATGTTTGTGAGTGAGTGCATCATGGGTGTGTTCAGTACTGTATCATCTGTGATGTGTTCCATTATGGCTGCAACTATCGAATATCGTATCAGCCATTTATTGATTAATCAAATAATGGAAAAGCACCGTTTTTCTATTGTTTTAAAAACTAATTTTACAACAACTAATTAATATCCACCATAGTGTTATTTTATCCTTTTTTATGAGTAGAATGTATGATCACTGATTCACTATGCTAGTGCAGATACAACTTTCTTCCACAGAATTACTAAAAGAAAGACTAAAAACTTGAAAAGATTATGCTTACAATGTGGTAGGTGAATAGGGAAAAAAGTGATCTAATAGCTATCACAATGAAACTTCTCCAGTTGATTACTTATATTAAAACTAAGATCGTTTTCTGAAATTATATGTGTAAATATGCAAATTAGGCATTCTATTTACATTTCGGGACGATAAATCTGAAGATCGGATAAAGCCAGGTTAAAAATTATTGTTTTATTTTGTTGACATATTAGAGACAAAGAAAATTACAGAGGGAATTTCAGATATCTCTTATCACTCCACAAACGGGCATAAAAACCTCAATTTTCGGCATGTTTTTAGGTATAAAATGTGATGTAAATCAGGCTGTGAATGATATATCAACAAACCCCTATGTAAATTCCTGCAGAATATAGTTATGAATAAGACTTGGTGTATGTGAGTGCAACTGAAGTGGAGATTCTTTGTCCCAGGCATGAGGAAAACTCATTTTGAGAAAAACCCTTTAAAGATTTGTATTCCAAAACGTTTTATTTGAAGCCACTATTTTGAGACAAAAAATCTCATCCAAACCTTGGCAACAACATATAATGCCATAATCATTGGAAAGGTCTGGACCTCGAGCTGACTGTGGTTTGATCCAAATATGGTCACTTCCTTTGTACCAAATTATGAAAATAGAGAGGGTGGATTTTCACCCAGCAAAACGAGCTGTCATTGGCTAAAATAAACTACTAAAAAAGAAATCAAAATCTGTATTTTGAATTTTTATTTTGCTTTACCCGACATGGGGTCCAATAGACCCATGGTTCCCAAACGTTTTCACGTCAAGGACCCCCAAATTTACACTAATTAGCCCGCGGACCCCCATTTGAAAATATATACCAGGGACCCCCATAAGAGAAGATTTTTACAGCTCTAGCAGTGATTTTCAACCCATTTCATTTCAAGGACCCCCGTTTGACATGCATTAGTCTACAGAGTACAGACCTCCATTTTATGGCATTTCTATCGCTGGGACCCCCAATTTATATTGTAAAATCAATGTTAATTTAACTCTCAGAGTTAAATTAAACATTAAACATACATTTGTTTTGTACACTCTCAGAGTTACAGACCCATAAGGATCAATTTGGTTCCAAACTATAATTTAGCTGGGGTCTGGGGGACCCTCTGGAACTCCCTCAAGGACCTCTGGGGGTCGCCGGACCCCACTTTGGGAACCACTGCAATAGACAGAACGTTTGTTTGGAGGCAACAGATGGAAAGTGAATGCTGATAGAAGAGTTCTCCCCCTCTTCTACAAACAGTTACCTGTAATGGATTAATCCAGGCTCAGCATGCCCACTTGCCCAGCATGGCTCTGCCACCACCCCCTAGCACACAAACCACACATGCACACACACCTTGACCTCAACACATGGTTTGAAATGTACCCATACTACATATTGTGAAACAAAAATGTCAATCAATCAATCAATCAACCACATGCTGTAATAATAATAATAATCTATATTGTCCCGAAGGATATTCATCTTCACAGGTTTGTTCAACACCAACAACAAAAGCAGCACATAGTACAGAAACAACATAACACCAAGACAATACAAAAAAAAAAAGAAGAAAAAAAAACATGAGTTCCCCACTGTGTACAGAAACCATCCTATCGGCGGGGAAGTTTGTTTAATGCAGCGATGGCTGAGGGGACAAAACTCCTACTGAAACGAACCTCCACTGATTATTCAAACACTAGTCTACCGGAAGGGGGCAGGGAATTCAGACGTGCAAGGCTGAAACAAGTGTTTTAATATGTAATAACCATATCTCCATAATGGTGATTTTAGCTATGGGAAATTCAAGACAGATTTGAATCTTATTATTAATGCACAAACTGTATTGTTGGACTGCTAAAAGGCTGACATGTACTTTACATTTCTGAGCTATACAGCAGGCGCGTAGCGTGGATCAAATGATTGACTGGGCAAATCTTAGTGCCTGATATATACATCAGTGCCCATCTCTGAAACATAGAGCGAGTAGATGGAAATAGTACCATCTAGATCCATGCATCCATCTTCTACTATGTTTATCCGGAATCAGGTCACTGAGGTAACAGTTCCAGCAGAGAATCCCACACTTCCCTTTCCTCGGCCCAGTGTTGATTTCGTCAACAAATACTACGACAACCTTTTCTCACTGACGAAAACGAAATGGAAACTAATTGAAAACTTAGCTATGAACTAAGACAAAATTTCGTCAACAAATAAAAACTAGACTAAAGTATAGGAAGGGACTAGTGGACAAGAGATCCAGTATACGTCATTTTACACTTGGTTGCATGCTGAAAATAGCAAGATTGTAGATCGGCTATTTTCAGCAAGTGTAAAATCAGTCATCAAGATCAGTCATCAAGGCCTTCCAAAATACATTTTAGTCGACTAAATCAACTGTAGATTTAGTCGACTAAAATATTCATGACTAGACTAACACTAAAACATTCCAGGAGACTAAAATGTGACTAAAACTAAATGTAAACAATTCAAGAGACTATAACTAAAACTAAAATCTGTCAAAATCAACACTGCTCTGGCCACATTAGTTACTTCTAACTGGGGATCCAGGCGTTCCCAGGCCAGTGTGGAGATAATATCTATTATGTATACAATACCCCACCACCAGCAGATGAGGTGTACACCTATATACACCTACCATTATGCAGTATTAAACATTAGTGTGGAAAGGAGAAATCAGTACTATTATTATTGTTGACATGCAGTTACTATGTCTGGAGGGAAGTATAAAGTGACAAAGTGTCTTGCCAAACAAGTGTGTGTGTGTGTGTGTGTGTGTGTGTGTGTGTGTGTGTGTGTGTGTGTGTGTGTGTGTGTGTGTGTGTGTGTGTGTGTGCTTGCCTTCCCCATGCTGACCATTCTGTTTCTCATTAATTTCTAAGGAACACTGCTCTCAATGAGATCATTATCACCTTCACAGTAAAAGCCAGGTTACAGATCCTTCCCACTAAACTCAACCTTTCCCTCTGGTTTCCCTCCACCCATGCACCTCATTGCTTGCATCACAGTCACACCACAGGGCTTGTTACAGAAACTATGTCACACATTCGGAATGGCTGTTATGACTATACATACATGCATACCACGACAGAATAGTTGATCTCATAACAAAGGACATATCTAAACATTTTGCACTGTCTGTGAGAATGTGCAAACATTCCTGTGTCAAACCTTCCATGTTTCAACTCTGTACTGTAGGAGAAACCTTTCGCACACCTAGAAATCAGGCGTATGCACAGGTGCGTAGGCCAGTGGACTACGCAATAAGGTACACCTGCACACTGTGTATTTGCTCGGTAGCCTACATGAGTATTTTCTTATTTAATGAAGCAACGTTTTGGTCCCTCCGGACTGCCTGAGGAAGGGTCCGAGGTGCGCTGGGGGTCGGGAGAGGGTTGGGGTTAGCTTTAGGTGTGCTTCCCCGGGGGAGGTTAGGGTTAGGGTGAGGGTTTGAGGTAGGTTGTCGATCGGATCAATGCTCCGTCGGACCAAACACATGCACTCGGAAGGTCTGGAGGGACCGAAACGTTGCTTCATTAAATAAGAAAATACTCTATACCGAATACTCTATATACACCACTGTGTATATACACTATACACAGTGTGCTTTCATTTTTTTTATTGCTTTCATCAACTCTGTACTGAAAATCCTGACATTTTTGCACATCTCTTTCTGCTAACACACCGTGAATGGCCTTCATCAGGTGATCACCTGATGAAGATGAACAAAAGATGAACAAAAGATGAACAAAATGAACAAAGATGAACAAAATGCAAAACAATCACCTGCTGCCCTCTGACTCCACCTGCTGGTTGTGTTTGAGTTTTGAGTTCTTGGTTGGTTCCCTTTTTCAAGACTATACCAGTAAGACCATAGACATATAAACGCCTCTTCCGGCTCTGGGGCATCTGTATCTCAACGGAAGGCAACATGGAGGCAACGGGAGGCAATGGCGATGCGTGATTGTATTGCATTGGCCATAGCTTTCCCGAGATTCCTTCCGAAGCATAGCGGAAGCAAAACGGAAGAACGGAAGGGGACATTCGGTAGGCCAATCAGAGGCTCGTGTCCCTTCAGGATTCCGCTTGACTTCCTCCTTTCATTGGAGACAGATCGCTCCAACGAACTGCAGTGACCAATGAGGCATCATCATTTTTTAGAGCCCGGGCAGGGGCCTTTTTGGGGTGGTTCTGGACAACCGTGGGTCAGACGGACTCGACACTGGGCACTGTGTCCCCACGTGTGTGTCGAATTTGAAGTCGGTGGGGTGAACGGTTCTCGAGTTATGTGGATAACAGACGTCCGTACAACACACACATGCACACACTTTTTACATCGGTGTTGAGTGCATCTCAATCAATTCTACACCTGACCATCTGCTGTACTGTCACATGTAATTGTCATAAACACATGTTCTTGTCTGCATGCATGCATCCATTAGCCTCTTTCAACCTGCCGTACCGATTTTGGGCATGTCATTAACAAACATTTTCAAACATCTTCTTTTTCCCCTAGAGAAACGCTCACAGTATGGATCATACTTTTTTGTCATTTAGGACTACTGATTGGATGGATGTTGCAAGATGGAGAGAGAATGGAACAAAGAGAGGTCTGTGTACAGTCAGTGACTCATTTACTTCTTGAAGAATGTGTATAGAAATTAATACTATTTATTCATGATACTCCTCATCACTGTTCAAATAACAGTGGGATAGGCCTAATACACTGGTTGTCTGGGTTTGACTTAACTTGAGAAAAACGAACATTGCCTGCCAACAGTCTGCACCTAGACTGCGGACACGTCTGCCTGTCTGTCTGTCTGTCTGTCTGTCTGTCTGTCTGTCTGTCTGTCTGTCTGTCTGTCTGTCTGTCTGTGCGTGCATGCGTGCGCGTATGTGTGTGTGTGTGTGTGTTTTGGATTGTGTGTATTGGAGTACAAAACTCTGATGCTAGCCTTCATAGCAACCAAAGGTATAGCACCCTCATATCTCGCAAGTCTGATCGGACCCAAACCCTCCCGCGTGCTCAGATCAGCCAACGCAGGGAAGCTGGAAGTACACGTCCCAAACTCTTCTCCCTTCTGGCTCCAAAACTATGGAAGCCTGGAAGGCACTTCCCATTGCAATCAGAACAGCAGACACACTAGACTCCATCTTAGCCTGTATAGCACTTGCCGTAGCACTTGCCCTAGCCTCGAGGACCTTACAGGCATATATGCAAAGGCTCAATTTACGTAACTTGGATATAGTTTTTGTAGATATAGCACTCTAGAATGTTTTGTTCTTGCTTTCTGTAAATCGCTCTGGAATAAGATGTCTGCTAAATTGTAAAGTGTGTGTGTGTGTGTGTGTGTGTGTGTGTGTGTGTGTGTGTGTGTGTGTGTGTGTGTGTGTGTGTGTGTGTGTGTGTCTCTCGCGCGTATGTGTTAAATCTCACAAACGGGAGAGGGTCCCTGGAAACATTAATTGCAAATGAATATTTCATAGAAAAATAAAATTGTGTTCATGAATGAAATAATTTCAAACATGAAGTGAAACATGAAGTATCCAATATTTATAAATTGTTTGGAAATATATGGAGTATTTTTTTTAAACCACAAAATAAGTAACTCAAACTGGAGAAGGGCCTTGGGAACCACTGAAGTTGTGGCTGAACATTCACCCCTAGGTGTGTATTTCTCACATTGCACCCAAATTAGCACCAACAAAAACACCTTGGCCTGGGAAAGGACAACCAAGGAGGGCATGAGAAGTTGAACAGCTTGAACTGGAACGAAGTTCGTGAAAGTTCAAGATGTGAGGTCAGAGAGGACAGGTCCAGGGCAACATTTTCTGAGGTGCCTTTCCAATACAGAATCTGCATTGAAGTTCACTCAATGCAAGAAACAATTAAGCAAACAACAAACAAACAGGAAAAACTCTTGTTTGTGTGGGAATAATTTAGATGTAGCCTATATGCATAGATACATTAATTTTCATAATTATATTATATTTATAACCATTTTTATTTGTCATGATCAATGCGGGAATATGATGATTTATTGTTTTTGTAGCCAATAGAAGTATATATTTGTAGGCTCCTTAAATGTTGTGATAAATTGATAAAAACTGATATATGGAGGACCCTGGTGTAAACAACTACTGTTTTTTTCTGATTTTATCCTTGTAGCAGTTTTTACAAGGTGAATTTACAAGGTGAATACAAATTTCAATCAACCAAAACACAAAACAATTTATTTTTACACTAGCAAGGCTAGGCTATACCAATTATGTAGCCTGTAATAGCCCACTTTGGGGAACTATTACGCATGCAATCTGATTAGTCTATGGTGTTACTTAGGTCAATAAATCTTATCAACCACAGTCAAAGCTGCAATATAAACAAGACTGGCGCGTGTTCGCTATCTCTATTCCCTCCACGGTCCACCCCCAACAACAACAATTCTATCATCAACCCCCAATGGACTCTTCACCTCACCATGTAGCCTGTTGCAGCACGTGCTTCTTCACACCTCCAAAAACAAACGGCTGGAGGCAGCATGCGCCAGGATTTGTTATTCTTTTTTTAAATACAATTTAGAACGTCTGACCACAGATTCTGAATCTGAATACTGTTGAATGACAAATAATAGGTTTAAATAGGCATAGGCTAATCCTGATTGGCAATGTGGTTGAATAGAAGACATACAATAGCCTATAGCTGTTTCACTCTAATTGGCATGCACGTGGCGGCTAGCTATACACACGTGCCTTAAAACAGTGGTTCTCAAAGTGGACCCATGGGTGCTTGATTTGGGTTCCATCATTCATGAGTTTGACTAATGTTGTTAACAGCGTTTAAATCAGTTTAACCACTTGAATCCTATAGAATTGTACATCTGCTTTTTCTATTGCTACAAAAATGTTTGGAACATTTCAAAAACACAATTTCTTTATGGGGGTCCCACTTTTATGGGGGTCCCCATGCCAAATATATTTGGTCCTTGACATTAAAATGTTTCAGGTGCATATAGGGTTAATGGTTGTTAACCATTTCAGCCATTGTGTTTATTATTAGGCTATCCCACGAAAACCGTTAATTTCATTTAGATTAAGCAAGGAAAGGACATTTACCAATGCCATATGGCTCGGCTGAGGTTTGCTGAAGTGTGACTTCGCACCTCGACACGGTGGCACATGCAGGACACTTGGAGACGTGTCGGTGCGCAGTTTGGCACGAGTTGTGCGTCGCCGATATATAGCCCAGGCGTCCATGCTGACTCCATTCCATTCAGATTTTCTAACGGGACATACCAAGGAATAACCATCACAAGGAGTCATGGAGACCTTTACCGCACAGAGTGGATTAACTTCTGCAGGCCTATTTACTACTGGACAAAACGCAGTTAACCAGCAGGCTAACGCTTTGTGGAGACCATGGACTATCGAGGCCACGGCCGTGGCACATAATATGGTAAGTCCTCCACGAAGTGTTCAGAAACATTATTTTGTGGAAAACGCGTGTATGATTATAATGATATGATATCATATGATGATAGATGATTAACATGAAACATGTGTGTCCTCTCCACAGCCTAACTCTAAGCATGGAGGACGAGTCTTCCCCGAAGCCAAACAAGAACACCCCAAGAGCCTCCAGTTCACTCACCCCGTGAAGTAAGTTTAAATTCAATCTCTAAATATATTCGAGGGATTTCGAGCTGTTTCCTTATAACCACTAGCCTTTTTTACGACTATAAGTTTAGAATGTCATGTGTATTTATACCATGTTTTGTTCTCCTTTTTCCAGGTTATTCTGGCCGAAAAAGAAATGCTTCGATTATCTTTACCAGGACGCAGAAATGCTCCTGCGTAATTATCCATGCCAAGCGACCATCTGTGTCTATGAAGACTCCAGTAGTGATGAAGACATGAGTGACGACGACGAAGAGGAAGACGACAAACAGCTCAATTAAATGGCTCTTCTGAACACCTTTAAACGAATCTTTGTACAGTGAAATAATATATTTTGTTTAATTTATTTTTTTGTAAATAACTGTAAATATGGCCTCTTTTATATATCATTTGACAAGCTTAGCTGTCAATTTAAGTTATTGGTGACGTCTACCTGCTTTTGTACTTTTGTATTGGAATAAAATAATTGAAAAAAAAACAAAAAACTGTCTTATTTGGGGTATTGGCCTAGCCTGCAGGTGAGGTGAATACAAGTAAAGAAGGGCAAGAATATACAGGTTCAGTTCAGATTCTGACAACTTCATTTATCCTAAAGGGCAATTTACTTTACTGTCCACATACAGACATCCCGTGGGCAAGGCATATGTCAAACAAAGGCAACGGCTCAGCACACAAGGTCATCAAGAAAAAAAACTAATAAATAAACAACACACACATTCAGAGATAATAGCTATATGTTTTTTGTTTCTCCAAGTGGTGGAATTGGAATAATGTTAAAACGACAGGATAGAAAAAGCCAACCCACCAATGTATAGATGGCACGGGATTGGAAGTGACACCTGGCCAGTTGAACTGGTCAGGTGTCACACTGTCACTTCCATTCACGTGCCAATGTTTAACACAAGGTTTGTAGCCTGTGCCTTTCCCTCTTGACCAACTGGGGTACGTAGCTTGTAGCCTATTTCCTTTACATTGCTGTCTTGGACATCATTTTTGCATGATACATTTTGCTATTTGTAGCCTAAGCCTACTTAACATTTACGGTATATGGTATGATGTGCTGCTAGGAGTTAATCTGACAAATTGTTTTTGAATTTAAATATATAATAATAATAAAATATATAATAACAAATAATAATTATATACTCGTATATATATATATATATATATATATATATATATATATATATATATATATATATATATATATATATATATATATATATATATATATATATATATAGACGAATTTGGAAAAACGTTGCCATACAGAGCTATACTTGAACATTTCAATCCCCCAAAATTCCCCAAAGTGTGAAATTGGTGCAGGAATTGCAGGGTGCGAAATAACACTGACTGCTGAGTGCTACTACACAGTAGGAGCACCTGGCATTTCTGGTTGAGATGAAGTCGAAAATTGACCTGAGGGTATACAATGCCTATTTGTGCAGCCAGGGCAGGCTTACAGATAGGCCTGCATGGTATCCTTCACGTTTTAAGAAGTCTGAAATGAGCCTGAGATTTCAATTATGGATTATTATAACGTCTGCAATTGCGACTGCCACATCATTCTTTCTTTCTTTCTTTCTTTCTTTCTTTCTCCATTTCAAATATTTCCATCAGCCCAGCTGTTTGACCTCTTCAACTTGCCCTGGTGTCTAACATCCTTTCGTGGGAACCTATGTGTTTTTGGAGGGTGCAAAGTTTACACACCTTGCGCATGGATCCTGCATGTAAAGCAAGTTGGTGTGAGTGTAGCCTACACTACAGTACCTGAACTTGTGATCAGTGTTGCCAACTCTCGTGAGTGAAATAAGCCAAATCTCCCCTCGTAAAATAAGCCAAAACAAGCTCAATAATATGGCCATTATGATCCTATAAAAAATATTTGATGCATTTCTCATTATACTGTAAGTACTATGTACTGTATGCCTATAATAATTAATGTTTTGATCATACACACATACTTTTGCCAGGGCTTAGAGACAACAAACTGATTCTGTCACTCAATGTGATCGAATATATTAATAATCAAAAAATAGATGAGCTATTCTGACACATTGCATGTGATTCTATATGACTATATCGTACATTATATGTATACAGAACTTTAATGAAATGGATGAACTCTGCAACCCCTGATGGTTTGCATGCTTTCCCAGGGTTAGGTGTGAGGTTGAGTGATAAATGCCACTTAAGTGGGTGTGATATTTGCTCACCTCCAGGTCTAGATGGCAAGGCATGATGTTCATCCTCCTGACCTATCAACTGAACCTATATGTAGGTCATATGTAGGCCTATATTGCAAGTTGTTGCTAAAGATAATTGTTTTATTCATTGCTTTCATATTCCCTGTACTGTATATGGGCATCCCTCCCTCTACTAATACATTTTAATAATCAAAATAAGGTCACAAAATGAAAATCATCTTTGCAAGCTTCATGGTGTACTCACTGCAAAAATGAATGCTTCAAAAAGCAGACTTTCTCCAGCTCAAACATGGTCACATTTATCTTCCGCTGGACTTATTCTTGACTCATCTAGTCTAGTCTGGTGAACTTTCATGAACTTTAAACCTGGTCAACTTCTCATGACCTCGGTTGTCCTTTCCCAGTCGTAGGTGAGAGCTGAGAGTTAGGCCAGCCGCCAGACTAGAGTCGGTGCTCATCATTTAGGTGTGAGGAATACACACCTCACACGGTGAACGGTGTTCAACCACACGTTTCCTAGAAATTGGTTTTATGGACCCTCTCCTATTTCAGTATGGATATTCTGCTTGTATATCCAGACAGTATTTTAGATGTAACATGCATAGTTGAACAATTTACCTGCCTGTCTGTGGTGTCAGACATCTTTTCGTGGGAACCTATGTGTTTTTGGAAGGTGCGAAGTTTACACACCTTGCGCATGGAGCTTGCATGTAAAGCAAGTTGGTGTGTACTGTGTAGTGTAGCCTACACACTACAGTACCTGAACTTGTGATCAGTGTTGCCAACTCTCGTGAGTGAAATAAGCCAAATCTCCCACCGTAAAATAAGCCAGAACAAGCCCAATAATATGGCCAAATATAAAAATATTTGATGCATTTATCATTATACTGTAAGTACTATGTACTGTATGCCTATAATAATGAATGTTTCGATCATATTTACACACTTACCTTTGCCAGGGCTTAGAGACAACAGACCGATTCTGTCACTCAATGTGATCGAATATATTAATATTCAAAAAAGTAGATGAGCTATTCTGACACATTGCATGTGATTCTATATGACTATATCTATATGTACATTATATGTATACAGAACTTGAAATGGATGAACTCTGCAACCCCTGATCGGTGCATGCTTTCCCAGGGTTAGGTGTGAGGTTGAGTGATAGATGCCACTTAAGTGGGTGTGAAATTTGCTCACCTCCAGGTCTAGATAAAAAGGCATGATGTTCATCCTCCTGACCTATCAACTGAACCTATATGTAGTTCATATGTAGGCCTATGTTGCAAGTTGTTGCTAAAGATAATTGTTTTATTCATTGCTTTCATATTCCCTGTACTGTATATGGGCATCCCTCCCTCCACCTGCCATTACTTACTTGTCCATGCAGGCTAGCTATAAGGATATACTGTAAGATTAGACTTGTATTGACCCACAAGGGAAATTCAGTTGCCAAAGGCAGCACAGCAGTCACGATACAGTTACAGGGCAAGGAAAAGGTACTGTAGCAGAAAAATAACGAAGCACCATCAATAATGAACAAAATATACATAACCGCATACACCCTCACCTATAACCAACCCAAACACCAGAGGAAACAAATAAGAATACACACTGTAAATACATTTTAATAATTAAAATAAGGGCACAAAATGAAAAGTATCTTTGCAAGCTTCATGGTGTACTCACTGCAAAGATGAATGCTTCAAAAAGCAGACTTTCTCCAGCTCAAACATGATCACATTTATCTTCCGCTGGACTTATTCTTGACTCATTCGCCAGTCCAGTCTAGTCTGGTGAACTTTCATGAACTTTAAACCTGGTCAACTTCTCATGACCTCGGTTGTCCTTTCCCAGTCGTAGGTGAGAGCTGAGAGTTAGGCCAGCCGCCAGACTAGAGTCGGTGCTCATAATTTAGGTGTGAGGCATCCTTTCGTGGGAACCTATGTGTTTTTGGAGGGTGTGAAGTTTACACACCTTGCGCATGGAGCCTGCATGTAAAGCAAGTTGGTGTGTAGTGTAGCCTACACTACAGTACCTGAACTTGTGATCAGTGTTGCCAACTCTCGTGAGTGAAATAAGCCAAATCTCCCCTCGTAAAATAAGCCAAAACAAGCCCAATAATATGGCCATATGATCCTATAAAAATATTTGATGCATTTATCATTATACTGTAAGTACTATGTACTGTATGCCTATAATAATGAATGTTTTGATCATATTATTACACACATACTTTTGCCAGGGCTTAGAGACAACAGACTCTGTCACTCAATGTGATCGAATATATTAATAATCAAAAAAGTAGACAAGCTATTCTGACACATTGCATGTGATTCTGTATGACTATATCTATATGTACATTATATGTATACAGAACTTTAATGAAATGGATGAACTCTGCAACCCCTGATCGGTGCATGCTTTCCCAGGGTTAGGTGTGAGGTTGAGTGATAGATGCCACTTAAGTGGGTGTGAAATTTGCTCACCTCCAGGTCTAGATAACAAGGCATGATGTTCATCCTCCTGACCTATCAACTGAACCTATATGTAGTTCATATGTAGGCCTATGTTGCAAGTTGTTGCTAAAGATAATTGTTTTATTCATTGCTTTCATATTCCCTGTACTGTATATGGGCATCCCTCCCTCCACCTGCCATTACTTACTTGTCCATGCAGGCTAGCTATAAGGATATACTGTAAGATTAGACTTGTATTGACCCCACAAGGGAAATTCAGTTGCCAAAGGCAGCACAGCAGTCACGATACAGTTACAGGGCAAGGAAAAGGTACTGTAGCATAAAAATTACGAAGCACCATCAATAATGAACAAAATATACATAACCGCATACACCCTCACCTATAACCAACCCAAACACCAGAGGAAACAAATAAGAATACACACTGTAAATACATTTTAATAATTAAAATAAGGGCACAAAATGAAAAGTATCTTTGCAAGCTTCATGGTGTACTCACTGCAAAGATGAATGCTTCAAAAAGCAGACTTTCTCCAGCTCAAACACGATCACATTTATCTTCCGCTGGACTTATTCTTGACTCATTCGCCAGTCCAGTCTAGTCTGGTGAACTTTCATGAACTTTAAACCTGGTCAACTTCTCATGACCTCGGTTGTCCTTTCCCAGTCGTAGGTGAGAGCTGAGAGTTAGGCCAGCCGCCAGACTAGAGTCGTGCTCATAATTTAGGTGTGAGGCATCCTTTCGTGGGAACCTATGTGTTTTTGGAGGGTGTGAAGTTTACACACCTTGCGCATGGAGCCTGCATGTAAAGCAAGTTGGTGTGTAGTGTAGCCTACACTACAGTACCTGAACTTGTGATCAGTGTTGCCTACTCTCGTGAGTGAAATAAGCCAAATCTCCCCTCGTAAAATAAGCCAAAACAAGCCCAATAATATGGCCATATGATCCTATAAAAATATTTGATGCATTTATCATTATACTGTAAGTACTATGTACTGTATGCCTATAATAATAAATGTTTTGATCATATTATTACACACATACTTTTGCCAGGGCTTAGAGACAACAGACTGTCACTAAATGTGATCGAATATATTAATAATCAAAAACGTAGACAAGCTATTCTGACACATTGCATGTGATTCTGTATGACTATATCTATATGTACATTATATGTATACAGAACTTTAATGAAATGGATGAACTCTGCAACCCCTGATCGGTGCATGCTTTCCCAGGGTTAGGTGTGAGGTTGAGTGATAAATGCCACTTAAGTGGGTGTGAAATTTGCTCACCTCCAGGTCTAGATAACAAGGCATGATGTTCATCCTCCTGACCTATCAACTGAACCTATATGTAGTTCATATGTAGGCCTATGTTGCAAGTTGTTGCTAAAGATAATTGTTTTATTCATTGCTTTCATATTCCCTGTACTGTATATGGGCATCCCTCCCTCCACCTGCCATTACTTACTTGTCCATGCAGGCTAGCTGTAAGGATATAAGATTAGACTTGTATTGACCCCACAAGGGAAATTCAGTTGCCAAAGGCAGCACAGCAGTCACGATACAGTTACAGGGCAAGGAAAAGGGCCTGGCTGTAAACAAGTTCTTGAGCTTAGTCCAGTTACCCTGGGTAAACATAGTACCTTTCCCTTCCTTTCCCGTAGCAGAAAAATAACGAAGCACCATCAATAATGAACAAAATATACATAACCGCATACACCCCTCACCTATAAACAACCCAAACACCAGAGGAAACAAATAAAAATACACACTGTAAATACAACTCTAATACATTTTAATAATTAAAATAAGATAAAAAAAATTGCATTTTTGCAAGCTTCATGGTGTACTCACTGTAAAGATGAATGCTTCAAAAAGCAGACTTTCTCCAGCTCAAACATGGTCACTTTTATCTTCCGCTGGACTTATTCTTGACTCATTCGCCAGTCCAGTCTAGTCTGGTGAACTTTCATGAACTTTAAACCTGGTCAACTTCTCATGACCTCGGTTGTCCTTTCCCAGTCGTAGGTGAGAGCTGAGAGTTAGGCCAGCCGCCAGACTAGAGTCGGTGCTCATCATTTAGGTGTGAGGAATACACACCTCACACGGTGAACGGTGTTCAACCACACGTTTCCTATAAACTGGTTTTATGTGTGTGTGTGTGTGTGTGTGTGTGTGTGTGTGTGTGTGTGTGTGTGTGTGTGTGTGTGTGTGTGTGTGTGTGTGTGTGTGTGTGCACGCGCGTGCGCGCCTTTCATCCACCTGCAATTCATCCCCCAAGCATTATCCCTACATAAATCCCCACCACACTTTGTTTGTCTACCTTTGGTTTCTAGTTTTTAACCTTTTTAACCTTTTAACTACCGGTAGTTTCTTTTAGTAATGTATATATTTTTTTTTCTGTTGTGTAAAGCGACTTTGAGTACCTTGAGAAGCGCTATATAAACTGTATGTAGTATTATTATCATTATTTACCAACATTTTTAATCATTGATTAAATACTGTGTTATTCATTTATTTGTTTGAGTTTTGCAAAGTGGACTTTTGTGTTTGAAAAGAACCTTCTTTCTATAATTCATGTTGTCCTCTCTGACCTCAGTCACATCTTGAACTTTCATGAACTTTGTTCCATTTCACCTTCTCATGGCCTCCTCGGCTGTCTTTCCCAGGCAGAGGTGATAGCTATGTGGATTTCTGTTGGTGCTAATTTGGCTGTGAGAACTACACACCTCAAGGGGTCAACAGTGTTTAGAGTTTCCCATGGACCCTCTCATTTATTTTGTTGGCAGTGGTTGCAATTAGAAGTAAAATTATATGATTTAATATTATATCATTTTCAGTGTCAGACATCTATTATACTCACTCCACGTTAGATTGATCAAAGGCTCTGTCCACCTAGTGGTTCTCAAATATTGTGGTTCCATTTGTACTTAAATGAACACTACAATTTACAGTGTAAATTGGGGTCACAGAGTAGCCTTTAATCAAATAATAAATAAATTAAATATGGCCACCAAATTATTTATTTATCAGTGGATCCCAAATGAAAAGATTTCATGTTAGCGACCCCTATACATGATTTGTGTTAATTGCGTTTAAAATGTTTTGAAAATATACCACATAATAAAATATATGATGTAGCCTATATGGTTAAAGCGATTAGATTGAAGCTATTAACTCATTTTACTGGGGACCCCCAGCCCCTGCAACTCCTTCAAGGACCCCTGGGGGTCCCCGGACCGCACTTTGAGAACCACTGTATTAGACTGAAAGTGGAGTGTGTTGCGGTGTGGTCTTGTGATTCTGGCGTCGTGAGAGAATGAGCGTGTGCTTTGGAAGTGTGATCCTTAGCACCAGGAAAGGTGACAAAGTGAAACTCAGCCCCTGTGAGACATATAGCACAGAGTTCCCACAGTGACACCACTGACACCAAGCCCTCTGAGAGCGGCTAACTAGACTATTTCATCTGACTATGCTTTTATTTTTAGATTATAATATTATTTAAAATAATATTATTTTAAAATAAAATCATTTAAAATAATATTATAATCAGTATAGGCTATCAGTTACATTACGGCTTTTTTATGCATTTCAACAATTGGCCAGCTGGGGGGGTATTGTATAACTGCTGAACAGGGACAGGAAGTAGGATAAGAAGGACGTAGGCCTAGTTCCACACAGACTTTATCCTCGACTCTCTGCCTTTTACTTTATTTTAATGAATGCTGCTGCACTATAAAATGCGCATTTTGTATGTATTTACAATGCACATTGTTTAGGCCAGTATGTCTAGTTGTAAGCTACCAAACGGTGATGGTTTGTCATCACTGTCTCATCATCATGGAACATGAGGTAACATCAAGCTGCTTTGGTTCACACACAAAAGCTTAATTGTTTTTACATTGAAATATGGTTGTCAAAATCATATGGCTAGGCTAATAGCCTAGGCATGTTCATTATATAAACTACTCATAGGCCTATGTGTCAATTCATTTTGGAGTCACCATTTTGTTTACCAATGTTGCCAATGTTTACAACTAGCTCTGTTCCATAGCTCTAATGCGCAGAATCGTAGAAGCAGTAGAAGGTTATGGATCAGAGCTAGTTTACAACATACAATCATCATACATACATTGTCATTTATTTATGAGAGAGAGAGAGACATAGGTATTGATGTCTTATCACTCTGACTTCTCAGAAGTAGGTTTTTGCATATTGTTGGTACCACTGTCCAAAATACAGAAATGGTAACCGAAGGTCCCGAAAGGGTATATTGGACCCTCAAACTGTCTGCTAAAGCAAAAGTAATTGACAATATATTTTATTAAGTCACACCTACACCTACTTTGATGAGTCACTGAGGCAGCATTGCTTAATTTGCTTTGTTTTCAAAATATGTTTTTCTTAATTTCCTGAAAAACGCATATTTCTCTAAATTAACATT
The DNA here is from genome assembly GCF_963924005.1 of Protomyctophum bolini. NCBI lineage: Eukaryota > Metazoa > Chordata > Actinopteri > Myctophiformes > Myctophidae > Protomyctophum > Protomyctophum bolini. The sequence continues at coordinate 27,598,484 of NC_137880.1, forward strand.
TTGTAGTTGGGTGGTTTCTTCCTGACAGCAGATATATCATATTTTAATTTCAACAAGGCAATTCCAAGTGACACACACACACACACACACACACACACACACACACACACACACACACACACACACACACACACATTGCACACATGCATTTCTGTGTAATAGTAGTCTTGTGTTGCCAGACTGTTGCCTCTTCGCAATTTTCAAATATAGCATTTGGAGATTGTAGAATAGTTCTCTGTGAACCTGTGCTGATCCCACAGGCATGCATAACGTTCTTTCTAGGTATGCTCACCAATATGCACAGGTCCATTAGTGAGATGCAGATTTCTGGGTACTGTAAATATTAGGACGAGAAAAGGAATCGTAGTGCTAGAAAAATACATTAATAAATACTTAAATAGATTGTAGGCTAAAATAGACTGGCGCTCTGTATTGTTGAGATCTATTTAGTTGGCATCGAGCATCCTTTCTCTTTCTTTTGGTGCAGTTTGTCTGACCTGATTAAATCCATTGGAAATAGAATGGAGAGTTTAAAATGTAGACTGGCATTGCTGGTAGATGGTAGTTTTCCTTAGTAGTTAATTCCTTAATCTTAACCTTGATTAAATATCCATTATGAAAAGTGATTTCATTTGGTGATTTAACATTATATGATTACAACCCAGCCCAGTGAAGATGAGGTTCAAGTATTCTGGAAATGTAAATGACTGAGTTAGGCTACTAGTCTTCACAGGAATCAATTTGTTGCTTCAATTTGTTTGCAATAATTTACTTGAGTTTATTTGACAGTTTTCTATACTGTAAGTATTTGCAAGGCTGTATTAGTATCTTAAAGCTTGAAATAAATGCTGATATACTATAGGCACACATGACAAAAACATTGGCAAAGAAAGGTATAGTATTTGACCCTATGCTATTTGACCAGCAGAGGGGACCAATTTCCCAAAACAGTGACACTGACTCAACCACTGGTAATATTCCAAGTTGCCACCTGGGGGCTGTATTAGCCTATCCTATAACATTTTGCATCGATACCCTGATCAATACCTATCTCAGTATGGTGTAGTCTTAAACCCAAATGCATAACCCATTCTGACCTGAGATCAGATTCATACGAGGTTTCCACTGGACACACACTGGTCTGATTAATCCATTCTGACCTGAGATCAGATTCTAGAAAAATGTCAGTCGTTCTTCGATTTTTCAAAAATAGCAGACCTACAAGCTCGTATCGCGCCACTCGGTGGCGCGATATGAGCTTGTAGATCTGCTATTTTTCAATAGCTAAAGCATAACATGATGCTAACACCAAAATGGGTGCCCGGTCAGAATGGGTTAAGAAAGCCCTGGGTTAATGACATGTTTTACACTTATTGTTCATTTATAGAATGCAAGGTGATACTCTTTAGACATTGGCCAATTATTTGTTGAAAAATGCATCATATTTTGCACTGCAGTGCCTGTAGTATGTGGTAGTATGTACTATGTGTAGGTAGTGCAATATTTATCAGTAGTGATTCTGTTGTTCTTTTATTATTAGCCCCACATAAATAGTGAGTTTGGTCTCTCCTCTGTCTGAGGTGTGCACACTGGAGATAATTACAATTTCAGCAACGTTTGCCAGGTGATTACAAGATAATCCCCTATTTCATTTGATAAGTCACGCATTGCTTTAACTCCGAGTTGGACCTAATGGAGTATCTTTTCCACAGCCACAGTGATTTGTATGCCGGGGCGAAAGGACAACGTTGGATTGGAAGCAGAAAAACAGCACGCCACTCATCTTTCCCGATTACCCGTCCACCACTGGTTGAAAAACGAGCAACGTCAAGGCAGGTGGAATCACAGCAACCTAAATTCAAAAGCTAAATCATTGCACATTGTCTGACCCAATAACATGTGGTGGGGGTGGTTGAAGCAGGCTTTCTCTCCATCAATCTATCCATCAATCTCCCCCTCTCTTTCTCTCTCTCTGCCTCTTTCCCCCTCTCTCTCCACATCTCTCTCTGTCAACATAATTTTTGAATCGTCGTGTTTTGTTGTTGTTTGGTCCTCATCTAACAATTTAGTACACACACACACACACACACACACACACACACACACACACACACACACACAATCACATTTACACAGATAAAGAGATTACAAGACAAGGTGAGAGATATGGCATGACGAAAAACAAATGGTGGAAGAAGACTGAAGTGAAGTTAGAGCTGCTTGGTATTCACCTGTCTCGCTGGATCAATAACGGTAATTTAGGCTGATTCGTCCCCGTAGGCCTCTTAGCAGACAGAAAGGGAGCAGGGTCAGCTACTGCTGAGCTACGGGGAGCTGGAATAACTTAGAATAGACACTCTGAAAATGTCTGCCCCTGTCTGAGAATTTTCTGCATAAAGCCTGATTTATACTCTGACCGGGTTGCGCGCTGAAAATAGCAGATCTACCGCCTTGTGGGCTTGTAGATCTTCCTTTTTTCAGTGTGCAACACTATCATGATTGTGACTAATTGTCACATAAACTGCTCAGCACTGGTTCTCAAAGCCGTTTGCCGGGTATCAATCAACAGCGTTCCAATTGGACCATTATTACAGGTCTGTAACTCTGAAAGTGTCCAAATGGAACCATATGGACTCAGGTCAAATCCGACGACCTCGGAACCACCAGGTATTCCTAAATGCTTAAACCTAACCTTATTCCTAAACGTAACCTCAGTAAAACGATGCCTAAACCTAACCTTATTCCTAAACGTAATCTCAGTAAAACTATGCCCAAATTTAGCCGTATTCCTAAACTTATCCTCAGTAAAACTAATTCAAGAATAGGCGAGGGGTCTGTGAACAAATATGTGTGCAAGTGTGTTTTTGGCCGAGCATTCTGTTTTTTTGTTAATGAAATGGGGGTCTGTGGCCTAATGCGTATCAAACTGGGGGCCTTTGAAATGAAAAAGATGAGTGAGTCGAGGTACCGAACTCGGATATGTTGCCTTGTATTTATTTTCAAACATAAATATCAACAAATAATCACCCTTATTTAACCATAATTTAACCATAATTCTCTACTTTGCAACTTGGCGAGAAGGTGAAGACTGGTGGTGGTGGCGGCGGCGGCGGCTGCGTGTTGAACAGTTCACAGCGGGGTTAGGATACTATTGGTGTGGGGTTGGGATGGGGAGTGAGGCTTTCAGGTCTACGGGTCAGGTCCCATAAATAACATGGGAAACAGAGGTGTCAGGTTGAATGAGAAATAAACTCCAACCCTACCAACCCACCCAACCTTGATGCCTACACGCACAATCCAAAGATAAAGTCCTGCAAAATCAGAAATATTTAGTTTATTTCTTTTTTTACTTCCCCTGGAACTTTAGTCCCATACATTATGAATCAACTGATCGTGGTCCACATCGTACACAACTACACATACATGCTGAGAGCCAGTTAGTGTCACGGCGCGGGGTCGGTGTCGGACTGTGGTTTCGTCAGATGGTTATAGGCGTGGAGGATGCCGTCCGTCACGTCAGGTCACCAGTCTGAGAGGAATGCTCCATGTCAAGGAAGTCAGGGGTGGAAGGACATGTCGGGGTCAGGGGATCCCCTAAGGAGAGGCTCACAGTCAGACTAAACCAATATGGAGGTACCCTTCCCCCCTCCAGGGAATTATGTGTACTGTTTATTTTCACTCGCACTAAGGAGTGTGTGTGTGTGTGTGTGTGTGTAGTACTGTATGCATACATGTACTTGTACTGTACATAGCGGCTCTGCACAGCAAGAAGTGCCTTTGTACTGTTTCCTTTCCACAAGGAGTTGTTTAGTGGCCTGTGGTCTCCATCATATGGGAAATTGAGAATACATTGAGAATACACAATAAAAAGCCACAGTGTTCTTTAGAAATGAACAATCGTCGGTCACTTTTGTACTCTCTGAATTAAGTTGAAAGTAAACGGCTCACAATGCATTGCGATGCGACACGTTGAGCTGTTTTCTATTTTCTACCACGCCAAAGCATAATATAGGGCATCCATTTGTGAAATTACATACAAATATGAAATATGGAGATAAGAATATTTTAGATACAGAATCACAAAGACGAGGCTGACCTGTGTTTTTGGAGCAGGCTTAAAACAATATTACTGGTGGTCAGTGGTCTGTACAAGCCTATGCTCATCAAGTCTGAGATATCATCTCAAACCATATTTAAAGTGTGTTGGTTATTATTATTATTTATATACAGTACAGGTCCATTTGGTTTCATTTGTACACTCTCAAAATTACAAATGGATTAATTATCAAGAGTTTAAGGTGTGAATGTAATGATTTGCTTTAGCCTATGCTGGTAGGCTCATATCTTCGAAATTATAAAGTTAAACCTGAAACACCATCATACAGTATGCCTAAATGCTGCCTCTTCCTGATTTTGACAGCAAATTTTGTTTTAAATACATTTTCATTTAGTTTTCGTCATATTGTAGTCAACCAAAATGTTTTAGTGTGTGAGTCTACAGTTGTTTAGTCGACTAAAATATATTTTGGCAGGCCTTGATGGCGTCGTAACGGCTGATCTTAGGCTTGTTTGCATGCTGAAAATGGCCAATCCACAAGCTCTTTATTTAGTTTTTGTTTAGTTTTCCTCTGATAAAGAGACAGTCGACATTTTCCGCCATAGTTTTAGTCTGCCAACTCAACACTGGTATGTACTGTATCTCTCTCTCTCTCTCTCTCAGGTGAACTTGGTGCTGAGTCCGGACAGCGGTGACGTGCAGGTGGAGAAGGCCGACAGGAGGGAGTTTGTCTCTCTGCTAAAGACCATGCTGCTGCTGGACGCAGAAGACAGGACCGTCCCGTCCGACGTCCTCGCCCATCCTTTCCTCACCATGACTCACCTGCTGGACTACCCACGCAGTAACCAGTAAGTCACAGACGCACTAGCCTGGCCCAGCCAGCGTGCTTTCTGGTATAGAGGGGCGGGTAGCGCATGGAGCAAGCGCTGTATAATATTGGTTCACCGATCTGAACTTCACAACGCTCGACACGGCTCGCTTGAGACGGCGCCCCTCTAAAACGCTACTTTATTGGCCAAAAACTGCGGTTGTTGGAAAGATAGTTGTTGTAGCGGGATGCTAATCCGGACAGCAGGATCCGTAAATATGGTTCATTTGAAGACACTTGTACATTGGGCTGGTAATATGGGTTGTTTCATACTTGCTGCCTCCCCTTTGCAAAGTAAGACATTTCAAGTTTGAGCATCGTTGGCCAAGATTGGCAAGCATATGTTGCTAACATAGAGTAGTAGTAGTCCATTAGCTTCATAATCTATGGCCTACTGTCTTTAAACCTGTAAAACTTTATGGATTGTGAGGCAGCTTTCTACAGTGAAGAGCCTGTAAAGCAAAGTCATTTTATGATGCGTGAAACAGCCTGATAAGGAAAAGACATTGCAGGCCTATGAAACTGCTGTGGGGCAAAACATTCAGTTCGTTTTATCACTGACAGCACAGAGGTCTGCTAAAACATGCATATCGGTTCCATTAAAAAGACAAACCACATTAAACTGTTTGTTTTGTCATCAAACTCTAGATTTCTCTCGACATCATTAATGTTTTTTTCAGGAAGCAGATACAGTATATTTATAGTCGAACACGTGCAGAACTGAGGCCAACTTTTGGCCGACGAGCCATTTCTATTCCGGTATCATGACCTAATCACCATATCTTATTATCATTCACACAAAAACACTAATTACAAAGGCAGGGTGAGCCTTATTTATGCTAATGGAAACGTGAATATGTGAAGGATGGATTAATCTAGAGCATAGGACCCTGTGCTGGTGTTAACTGTGATTAGCATGCGATTACCATAGTACGCCTTACATCTACTGGAAGCCCTCGTTTCTCCTCGGTTCATGCATGTCTCTCTACACGATGCCCCCATGCGACACTGGTAAACAACAACATTAGTCATCACACAAAATGAACATTTTTTTTTATTTCATCCTCAAACCAAAGCTATGTAATTAACACAAACTGGATTGTGGCACTTTGTGCTGCTGCATGTCTGGAAAGTACTGGAAATGTTAACTCATTCATGATGGGAACCCCTTTTGGTGTTTTAAGCATTATGTTATACTTTAGCTATTGAAAATCTACAAGCTCGTAGCTTGTAGATCTGCTATTTTTGAAGATCACACTCGTGTGAAGTGAGTGGTGCAACTCCATGTGGGGATCCCCGGGGGTGCCCACAGGAACGTGGCCAGGCTGCCGACCCGGTTCCGGCAGGCCACCTCGTGTCCGAAACGGTTGAGAAATGACAGATTTATGGGGGGGGGGGTCCTTTTTTAATCGGCCTACATGGGTTAAAGAAGCTCTGAAGTCACCTGTGCCTTTTTTGTTACGCACAGTTGTAATTACTTTGTTGAACCCTGCTGGAATACGTTGTGAGATACAGAGGAGTGTAGAGAAATATATTTTTGTATATTGTTAAAATTGTAAAATGGACCTTAAAGTGTCATGAAGAACCAGACAACAAACCAAGTCATGAGGCCTGGAGCTCAAAATAACCACTTTATACTTTGATACTATACGAAAAATATTGTAGATTGTAGATTTTCAAAATGTCTGGAATTCTTCTTGTTCACCTGTGCCAGGTTTAATGCGGTTAACCATATCCGTGTACCCAGTTTGCAGTAACAGTGTAACACATCTGTGTCATTTTCAAAATATCATACAAACAGTGGATCATGAGCCATGTTGACAAGTTACACAAATAATTTGTTACCCAAAGCGTGTGTCTCCCCCTGCATGTGGCAAACCTCTGCGCCATCTGTTCCTATACAGCCAGACCACCATCATGGGCTCTCCAACAGTGACAGTGGACAGGATGGCGCGTTTGTTTAAGGAGACACGAGAGCACAATGAGAGGGGCCCATCCCTCTATCCTTGCCTTGATCCCTCTATTGATAGGGCCCAGGCGTGGCCCCCTCGTGCCCTCCTTACCCCCTTCTAGTCCCTCAGACATCGGCCCTTTGCTAAGCCCACTCTGCACACCCGCCCCAACATGCCCCCATGCATCCCCGGCTAGTGCCTGCCCTGCCTGGATGGCTGGTCCGAGGCTGGGGGCGAGGACACCCTGCACACATGGTACTCGACCATAAGGAGCCCATTGACAGAAGCAACAGATTGGCTTTGAGTGTACCTGATGGTCCCCCTACACCCCCCTCCCACCCCCACCCCAATCTCTCCTCCCTTGTGAGCAGCCAGAGACAAATCTCAGCGTCCTCTGTCTTTCTAATACAAATTGCCTGTGTGTGTAGTGGATTTGAGAGAGCAGCAGAAGCCATTGGTGGCTAATCTGTATTATAAAGGGAGAGGTGATGTTGAGTGCATTCCTTTTCTGACTTGGGATTAGGCAATGCTTTTGGTATTACTAGAGACAGAGAAACACTGAAACGTGCATGCGTGCATGCGCGTGCGTGCGCGTGCAATGCATACGAGAGAAGGCATGTGTCTGTGTGCAGGTCATTCAATTTGGGATGCACGCATCTGCAAGTGCACGTGCGTGTATGTACATGTGAGGAGTTTGTATTGGAGTGGATTGAGTATTAGCCAAGGAGAGGGTCATCTGGCAGTGGCTTTAATAGCCATTCTCAGGTGTTGTATCTGATGGCTTCAGCCATGGTGGTGTTTGCTGTTGGGAATCAGGTCGCCTCCCCCATCCTGCGTACTCCTCGCTCCCCCCCTGCCCTCACACTGCCCTGCCCAGGTCCCTGTGCACCCCGACCAACACCAGGCTCATTACGGTACTATCGATCGGGCTCTCGCTGCACACCAAAGGGCAGAGGATTCTTATCCTTCCCTTTCTCTCTTTGGTCATCCTTACTCCCCTCTCATAACCTCTCATAATCTTTTGTCTTTTCTCCATAGCCCTTTGTTTTGTGTTCAGTCCCCCATGCACATATTCCCATCCCTCAGATGCGTTTACAGTTTAGGTATCTATAGTTGGCTATGATTGATTCAAGAATATGGACAGTCTGAAAGTCCTGGATCAGAAGCAGTCAGTGGTATGGAGAGAAGCATTGGTGATGCAACAAATGACAGGCCCTTCAATTACTATTATAGCAGACACTCAGGGCAAATTACAACTACTATAATACACCTACAGTTAGAAAGGGGTGCTCCGCGAAGTGCATACTGCATCCTCGCCAAGCCGGGTGGCCTACCCCAGGGCTGTGTAAGGTGTTGGATTTGCTGCGATGGTCAGATGTGAAACCACTTTTGAAGATATGCTCTATAGAGGCCCCTCGACATGTGACTCCATGTTTGGTTCTGTTGCCTTCATGAAATATGGAGTTTTGTAAAAGATAGGACCCTTTTAAGTTTGGAAGCCAATTACAGGCAAATGGTATGGAATATCAAAAAGCTGTTGACGGTGTCACATCGGTATCACATGACTCTGGTGAAGATTGGGCAAAACAAAATTATTATTATTTTCTTAATTAGACAATGAGTTCATAATGGCAATTGTTTGTAAAATAGGCTCCTCTCACAAACATTGGAAGCCAATTTTTATTTTAGCCTATCTATTTCACACTGTTGTCTGGTTGTATACTCTTACTATTATTATTATTATTATTATTATTATTACTATAATAATTATTATTATTATTAATGCTACTACATTGTCCTAGGAATCAGAACGAAATACATCTGATGTACCTGACTGTATGCAAAACGTAAAAGAACACTGTGAATCTTTAACCTTGATCCCTCAAAGGAAAATGATCAACACCAAAATAATTGAAAATAAAATATGCATCCTTGGTGCCCAAGTAAGACTATTAGTTTTGTGCCTATGAACAAATCAATTACTTGGATTGTAGCTATAGTCAGTTGCCCTTTCAAAAGTTTTATGGCATTCCACTACACTACCCTCTCCCTCAAACTCACCCTCCTCCTCCCTTCCAATGTTTAAAAAATATGAATGTATGTACTCATATTGCATATACAGTTGCACATAGTTGTGACTTGGATGGATCATGCTCTCCCACCTCCTCCCAAGTCCCGCTCTGAGCCAGGAAAAACCTAGAAACAGTTGTTCTCGAGCCTCAATCACTGAAACATCTGAATTCGTCCACGAATAAGTAATAAAGAGGTCAACATCAGTCATTTCATATTTTGGACACTATATGCAACTACTGCAAAAAAATTAAAATGTAAGATAACTTTTTACAAATTACACATTTTTACAATGAACAACTTCAAATATTGCTGTGTAGGCCTACAGATAATGAGGAAATATCCGAGTTGACGAATAGACACTCAACAGACAATTTAAATTGCTGGAGGTGGGGAAAGAGAGAGAGAGAGAGAGATTTGTCATTATTCTTATACTTATTGTAAGTATTCTCCATGTTTGCAGTGTACCTTGTGTGTAGCCTCTGTATTGTAGAGAAGGTGATTTCTGAGGTAAGTGGAGATATAGGGAGACCGTTTAAGCACTCACCCCCCCAACCCCTTCACTCTACATAGCTCCTCAAGCCATTCTGTTTCTTTCTCTCCGTTCCCCTCTGCCTTGGCAGGGATTCAGTGTCTCGTAAAATAACACCCAATTTATTGTCATAATCTCTGTGAAGGTATGCTGCCTTGTGTGGGGTACAGTGTAAATATGCTCTGAGGTGCATTTGAATGAAAGGCAGTTTTGACTTTTGTAGCCCTGGTCACATCAAACGCACGCACGCACGCGTTCACGCACGCGCACGCCAGAATGAATGAAAGACGGGATTGGAACTGAGGCTGACTTGAAGTCTTGTCATCTTCAAGGTTTGGTCTTGTATTGATGCCACTTGAGTGGCACTGGCAGTTCCATCTAAATCTCAGCTACATTACCTTCTGCCTTATTTCATTACTACACATTACTAGATCATTTAAAAGTGATCACATAAAATGTCTTTGACCTTTCATTGTACAAAGGATGAGCATAGTTGCTCATTCCTGCATTGGCCATGGAAAGAACCCTCTCATCAATCATGGTGTATTTTTTTTTCTTTCCCATTTTGAGAACATCTGTGCACTATGCAACAGAAACCATGTAAATATGGTCTCGTTTGCTTTGCAACGTATAGCTATATTTCAGTAAAACACTCAGAAATACTTCTACATGCATTGACCTCTCTGCTCGCAAGCTCTGATGCTCTGTGCGTGACGGTAATTGCTTGCATACCATATTACGCCACGCTTCCCTGACCTTGCATTCGGTAAGAGGCCTGCAGCCTCTGGCATCCGACCTGCACCGTTTGCACCTCCATAACGTCATCTCACCACCAGTTGATTTAACTCTCACAGAGTTAAATGAACGCTGCATATTTTACTGTGACACATGGCACTCCTCAACAAATCTGGAGTGGTCCTTTAAGTTTGAAAGAAGCATTGCAGGTCCATTTATTCACTTCCATGCTGCGTTCACACTAGCAGCGACACGCTACACGCCATTTTCACTGGAGCATCAACATGAAGACACAAACTGATGCCAGACACAGTGAAGCATTAATCAGTCAAATACTTTTGGTTGAATCATTTCCACTCCCCGTCTCTCTCCACACAATTCCTGCTTTTCATAGGTTGTAACGAATTCTTCTTATTTTGTTAATTTTGTATCTTTTTGGTTTCCTTTTGTCTCACTCCCACACATTTGACGCACATTTGATGACGCCAACAAGCATGTTGAGCATCACTTACATACTGACACGGCGACAATCTGTAAGCTACATTATCGTAACTTTTGCAGCTGTTTGTGTAAATGCAGCATCAAAGTTGAATAATAATCACACACAGAAATATATCTTTATTATTAATTTCCGATTGGAGAGTATACTAGTATAGACAGACAGGCAACCATGGACAGAGAGAGAGAGAAGACAGACAGATGCGATCATGCGACACAGGAGTGGGATTCTAACCCTGGTGAGACCTCAGGCTCACATGGTCTGTGCACTAACTGACTGAGCCACCAGGTACCCCAACACTCCAGGTTTTGACGGTGTACAGTATGTTATGACGGTGACGCAGTGCAGTCTCCTGCTGTTCCCCAGGTTGCCTACCTCTGACCCCCCACCACCTCTATGTCTTTGTTTCACGGTTGACAGAAGAAGTGCCAGAGCTCCTCCAGCTCGGGTGATTTATGACCAGCAGCTGCTCTCGCAGCCCACGACCTGCGCAGCTGGAAGTCAGATGTGGCCTCCCTGCGAGCGAGAAACTTAACTGGCAACCTGACTTCATTCGAGGGTTAAAGAGAAAAGGGTGTAAAAGGAGGGGCTATGTAGGTGGAAAGGGGAAACCAAGTGGGAGAATGATGAAGTGGCGAGGGAGAGAGAGACAGAGAGAGAGAGTCTGAAACCCTGGGATCTTTTGAAGGAAATGACGAATGACTTGAGAGTGAGAAGAAGAGGAGAAAACAAGTTGCAGAGGATGTCGTTTGAAAAAAAGAAAGAAATAAGAACGATATGGGATAAAAAGATTATATTGTAGTACTGTAGTAGTGTGAGAGTTAAGTGACCATGAAATGCGAAGTAGAGACGTCAAGTCCTGGCTGTGGAAAAAGAGAGTGAGGCATGTGGTCCAAGGCGATTGATTTGAATGCATCAGCTAAGCTCTGCATTGATCTCTGCCGGTGTGGAGAAAGCAAAATGTTTGGATTATTTCATAAGCCAATTAGCTGCAAGGAGACTCCTCTCCCTGTGTGCCTATTGACCCAGAGTCTGTGGCCACAGCTTTATTGTCTGGGAGGGGATGGGGGCGGGGGGGGAGGCGCTCTATAAAGGATCAATAGCAGGCGTGTGATTGGATTATGGGGTAATCAATGCATTGTACTAATATAACTTCAGCCAAGTGATTACAGGGTTCTGGGCCAATAGGAGGCCTCGGTCAGCTGTAATGACATCACACCCCTACTATAAACGTAGGCAGCGGTTGAGAGAAAGGTGTGTTTCTAATGATTTCTTGTGTGTGTGTGTGTGTGTGTGTGTGTGTGTGTGTGTGTTTGCACATGTGTAAGTGTTTGCATCTCTGCTCTCTGTGTATCGTGTGTGTGCGCGTGCGCATTAGTCCACATAAGCATTCACATGCAGGGGTGTGTGTGTGTAGGGGGGGGGTGGCAGGCGGGGCAAGATGATGGGTTGATTTCCCGATTCTTAAGGCAGCTGAGGAATAGTACTACCAGATGGTCTGAGATTGCTTGCTTAGAAGAGCCCATCGTTAGATTCCCACCGTAACATTGTGACAAGACCAGGGGATCTAACAACACATGTGGGGGCCGCATCAATGCATCCACTGTTCCAAAGACCACATTTAACCATTGACTGGTAATTTGTTGGTGGCATGATATCAGATTTGTTTGTTAAAAGGCATGCATGTCTAGTGAGATTGTCAAAATAACATTTTGTTGATGAATGCCATTATGCTATACGATGAATACCGTTTGTTAAGAGAATTCACGTTATATTGCTTGGGAATGATTCATTGGTGATAATGTAACTGTTAACATTAAAAGGGGTCGGTCTATCTGTCTGTCCAGGAATTATCTTGCAAACTGTTGTACACGTAAGCTGCCAATATGCCATATAATAGAATAGTCCCCACTCCTTTGGGGTGTTGTTGTCACTATATACAGTATGTATACATGCACATATGTGAAATTCATCCTCTGTATTTATTACCCATCCTATAACAACTAGAAGCAGTGAGCAGCAATTCTATGGCGCTCGGTGAGCAATTAGTGGTTACCTCAGGTACATACATCGACACATTGCTGGCCATGAAACGTGGGACAACCAGGGGCTCTGGCTCCCCTGGCGAGCTCACTATCCATGCCATGGCCACTTTTCTTTTCCACAAACATTTTGAATTTGTGATTTGTGGTCATAGACATGACCACATGAAGTCTTAGATCCACAACGAATAGAGCCATGTCGTCATTAGACTCTTGACATGTTTACAGTACGGCTGATCACACCATCAATCCGTCAAGATAGCTTCGACTAGCAGGTTATTGGAATTATTGATCAGTATGTGTCTCATTCTTTTAAATGGTGGATATGAATAGCTCATGAAATCGGCAGTGTTATTTGTATCTCTGACAAATGCTGGCTCCATTTGTACTCTCTGAGTTAAATTAACGCTCCAGATTTCCCTGTGCAGTAAGCTACATTTTAGGGGAAATTGTTAGCAATTTGTTAGCAAGTGCATTTGCAGGTACCTAGAATGTCCTAACTAAGCAGTGGGGCAACTACAGAACGGCACCCGGAGAGCAGTTATATGGGCTCATTGTCTTTGACACTGATTCCCAGGCTCCACCACCTGACCCAAAGCCACCGCAACCCTAAAACCCTTCACACATAGATATTTGCTTATTTACTTATGTGGACAAACGCCAAGACTGCACAGATGAGGGGCCGCAAGGCACAGCCAGTCTGCAAAGTCGTCTATTGTCAGGTGGATTGAGAGGAGAAACGTGACTGGCAGGCTAATCTTGTTAGTTACTCAGCACAACAATGCCACAAAGTATAATGGCATAATGATAATGATGAACCTTTTCAGAAGCAATTACCTGTGTTTATCAACAGGCGTTAAGCGATTTGCTTTAATTGAGTGAGTGATAGACACAAATTTGGTGACGGCCATTTGTAATGTAACTGAATTAAAGTGTTAAAAACTAGCTTAATTTACCACACGGTCTGCTTGTAGTATAAATATATTAGATCATTTTCACCCTGATTCCTCACTGATGGGTGTGAATGGGGCATTGCTTTCACCTTTGCCAAGGAATAAAACCGAACGGATAAAGATTTAAGGCCCCATAAATCCCTTGTAGAGCGTCTTTGTTTGCTTTCATTTTAGCTGCTTTGTCTCCTAACTACAGCATAAATCTATGGACATGCATCTGTTTGTAAAGTTCTTGTTTACTCAAGAGTTTAGTGGGCTTTGTATAGAGATCTTGTGCAAGTCTGGACAGATAGAGAATGTTAAATCTCATCAAGCAATCCTATCCATTCACTATGCTGTCCACTATGATTGTTGACTGCCAATTTGGTCTAGTGTATTGGCTAGTGGCAGAGTTTTGTTCTAAAATGTAATAATCACATTTGCACTTGAACTGCATATAGATGCCCTTAAAACTTAGTTTGCACACAAATGACTAACACTGCTAGGGATGTGATTATGTACTATTCAAAACAGTGAGCCGTTTGACTTAAATTTGTCCTGCTATTTTGAATCCACCATATGCAGATTTATAATTATTATCGTGCACTTGGTAGTCTCACATTCTATTATACATGACGTCAATCCTAGTTAGCAGTATATGTATGCTAAACCCCTGTTTTATTTCACAAGACATGCACACCACAGGTTTCCGTATCAGCCAAAAGCTTTGATGCCTGTATGTCACTGCTGTCGCTTGGCTGGTTGTTTAAGTGTCCATTTAAAAGCCGCTCTGTCCCAGAGGGCTTGTCTTTTACCCATCATCCCCCATGGAAGGTGCTAATCACCGCACAAAGCAGGGGAAGGAACAGTGTGCGTTGTTAGCCCCCGTCCCAATCTTCTGCCGCATCCCCCCTTTGACATTCACATGGGCACTTAATTCCCCTCTATTATGTTCTTATGTTTCTATAGCCGCCTAATGAGATAAGAAAGGGGAGTATCAGGTTGTGTCCATTGATGCGGTGTGGGCTGTGGTGTGTGTTAAAAGTGTGCACATGCATGTGCTGGGTGTACGCGAGACCATCTGCTAATCACAGGAACGCGGCATGTAATAACAGAATCATGACCGTGGAGATCAGCGCGCTCGGCGGGGAGCCTTGTATTCATTGGGCTTTACAGGCAGTCATCCGACGCTGAACGGACACTCCCAACTCATCCACCAGCGCCCCCCCGTCCCCGTCCCCCCACCAGCGCCCCCGTCCCCCCCCCGTCCCCCCACGTTCCCCCACCAGCCGGGGCCCCATAGGCTTCGTGTTGCCACGGGCGACGTGACCATCAGGGGTCGGAGGTGCTTGTCCGAGGTGAGCTCCAGACAGTGGGCCCATCTGATAGGACCATCTGGACGAGTGACCTGACATAATTAGTTATTAAACCTTCTCGGAGGGGTTGGAAGAAGTGGAGGTGGTCCGACATACGCTAACTGTCTCTGATGCTTAACAGACTCCTCTCACTGCTTGCGTTAATACCGGACGTAACCCACCTTACAGTGTCATAGAGAAGTGTCTTTAAAGGGAGCACCCCGTCAACGCAGAGTATAGCTAAAACAGAGGATTTATCATAGAAAGGGAGTGAGCCCGCCAAAGTTTTACAGAGGCAATTTGCCGTTGTCACTACACATCCCCCGTTGGTTTAAAAATGTTGGCTAGGTCAAGGTATTCCATCATTTCTGATCTGTTCTGCTTCATAGACAGTTCCTGGGCGGCTTGTGAGGGGTGGGGGTGGGTGTGCAGAGTGTGCATGGAGGACTAGCGGTACGGTGTCAGTGCCAGCCCCTCCTGCTGCTCTGCTCCACTGGTGCCGCTGCTGCCGCTGCAGGGGAATCTCCTCATTGGCATGCAGGGAGGCAACTTAGCTCCATGGAGCACCGGGAGCCTCTCCCTGGGGACGGTCTCCTTGTTCTCTCCCCATCTCTCTCTCTCTCTCTCTCTCAGCTCCTCTTTCTCCTTCATCTAGCTTTTCCCTCGTCTGTCTCCTCTTGTGCTCTCCCTTTGCCCCTCTGCTGCAGCTGTCACACAGTATTGCTCAGTATAGTGCTCAGAAGAAGTGAGCGAGCCAGAGGGACGGTTCTGTAGGGAGGGATACATTAAGGGCCTTGCCGATGCCCTGCTTTAGAAGCTGAATTTGTTTCCCACATCTGAAGGACTGGAATGTCCTCACCCAAATTGTACTGACTCTGTCTTAAAGTTAGCAAGTTGTTTTCCTTTCAGTACACATTTGAACATGCTGGTCTTTTAGAACTGTGAAAAGCCTCAGCATCACACATTTAATGACTGACTTTTGAAGATTACATCTGTAATTTTCGTAAAGGATTGGGGATCACAAAGTGCAGGATCATGTTCAGATTTGTACAAATTCCTGTCATTAAAATCAATCAGGGGCGGTGACTCAGGGGTAGAGTGGCCGGATGGTAACCGCAAGGTTGCCAGTTTGAACCCGGGCTCCCCCAGAGTTAGTGTCGAAGTGTCCTTGAGCAACACTCTGAACCCCTAATTGCTCCTGATGTGCTGGTTGGTGCCTCCCTTGCATGGTTTCCGCCGCCATTGGTATGTGAATGTGTGTGTGAATGGGTGAATGTAAATCTATGTAAAGCGCCTTGGATAAAGGCACTATATAAATGCACCATTTAATCCATTTACCATTTAATCATGTTTGATATTATTACGTCAGCTCTGACGGATCTCGTATCGGAAGGCAACAGATTTGAATCACACTAACATGCTGCCTGTCTTCATGGCCAGAATCAGATCACACACACACAAACATTTGCATAATAGATACTGTACATTTTGAAGAACGATATTAATGATCTAAGCATATGAAGTTAAGTTTAGTGGAATCTTCGGAATGTATTGTTGTCTAAGGCAGTGGTTCTCAACCAGTGGTCCGTGGACCACCAGTGGTCCTTCAGGGGGTTCCAGGTGGTCCCCAGATAAATGACGGAGAGTTGGTAACCAAATGGACCCGTACAGGTCCATTTGGTTTCATTTTACGCTCTAAAGAGTTCAATTATTGTTAAACATCTGCATTAATTGATTTACAAGTCTCCACAATTGGAGAATGTAGAAGAATTGTTATTTTGTTAAGGTTTGCCTGTTGTCTCTCATTGTGGACAAAATCCTATCCATGAAGTCTAGGGTCTGAGAAGCAAAATGTCATCAAATGGTGGTCCGTGGCTCAAATGCAGAATAAATAATGGGCCTTGATATGAAAAAGGTTGAAAACCACTGGTCTAAGGCATGACTAAATACGTTCAGATACAGTGAAGCATGTGCAATGAGCCATTGACATCATCAAAGGTTGCCGTAGCGGGATCTTGGCGGATCAGCGAGGTGTTTACAAGAAGTGGGAAGACTGAGACTGAAATAAACAAAGCACAACTCGGTGCCATGTGTCGCGACGCAGAGCCTAGATATCACAGAGACACAAAACGAGCGAGGCAAGGCGGCGAGAGAGAAGAGCCAGGCTGAGGGATCCTCCAGGTCTTTGTGGAGTTGAGTGAAAGGGGAGCGAGGATACCAGCCAGGCTAAAGCTGTGTGCAAATCAAGCGTGAAATCAGGAACAAAGGGATTCACAGGATTGAGGAGCATTAGATTCACACTGTCTGAGCTGTGTGTGTGTGTGTGTGTGTGTGTGTGTGTGTGTGTGTGTGTGTGTGTGTGTGTGTGTGTGTGTGTGTGTGTGTGTGTGTGTGTGTGTGTGTGTGTGTGTGTGTGTGTGTGTGTGTGTGTGTGTGTGTGTGTGTGTGTGTGTGTGTGTGTGTGTGTGTGTGTGTGTGTGTGTGTGTGTGTGTGTGTGTGTGTGTGTGTGTGTGTGTGTGTGTGTGTGTTTGTTTAGTTTTGTTACAGGGGGGGATTCGCTTTGGTGTTTGCTACATATAAATTGTTTCGGGTTTAGGGATAACTTTTTATGGAAATATTTTTATTTAAATTGCAAAAGGGCCTCCAATCAAAATCGCTAAAGTTAATATGATTTTACTTTACATGAAAAAATTGAATACTCATAGTATGTGTACTTTTTTTTTGCTACAAAAAGTGTGCAAATTCTGGATATATGGCTAACCACTGCTTTATAGCATCTTGCTGCAGTACTTTTTATTCTAACTTTTGTTAAAGACCTAAATTATTAAGTCATCTTATAGGCCACCCAGGCATCTAGAACTATATGTACTTTAAAACGAGAGAGACTCGGAGTAGAACCGCTGCTCCTTCGCCTGGAAAGGAGCCAGCTTAGGTGGTTCGGGCATCTGGTTATAGGATGCCTCTCGGGCGTCTCCCTAGGGAGGTCCTTGACGCACGTCTCACTGGGAGGAGACCCCGGGGCAGACCAAGGCGCAGTTGGAGGAAACGCATCGACTCACTGGCCTTGGAACGTCTCGGAATCCCCCAGGAGGAAGTCACTAATGTTGCTCTGGGATTTTCCAAATCACCCAAATCACTGAATGCTCCTTGTGGGAGCTATTTAGTATTTCAGTATTTTTCTATCTATCCTGATTGGATGAAGGCTTTGCCACCTAGCCAAAAAAGAAACCTAAGGTTTTTTGACCCCCAGGGGTTAACTGGGGACAGGGATGAACTCCTTATATGGTCAGCACACTAGTAGGGAGGATTATCACAACAAAACAAAAAAATAAGTGATATTTTAATTAAGTGAATATACCTTTAAGCTAAATGTGAACTAAAATAGATATTCTGATATGATTGTTATGTATAGAGAGTGTTTATTCATCAACATGGGTCTCCCTGTCTAAAGTATCTATCCAGCTCTTTAGTATACAGAAAATGCATTTTCAGGCCCGGGCTACCAATTTGATCTATTCAGGAGAGAGAACTCACACAGCATAGCCTACAGATTAAATCACTGAAATCGGAAGTGATAAGAAATTACTATCACTTTTTAATATAAATAAAATACATTTTATTATTAATATATATTTATTTAATAAATATATATTATTAATAAAATGTAAATGTGTAATATTTTTTGGGGGCCCACTTGCAATATCCTCATGGCCCACCAGTGGGCCCCGGCACATACATTGAGAACGACTGAACTACTGAATATTTAAAAGTGAAGAAGGCACTATTATTTGGGCTCATTTATTATTTTGTAGAATGCTATTATAAAAGCAATCTGATTTTTCTTCAGGAAGGATACGGTTAGATTTGTTTCACAGTGTGGGGGGGATTAAGGGGAAAGTGATATTTTAAGCAACAGCCATGTTGGAGATTGTGTGGGCAGGATGCAGACCAGGAACATATATTCTGGAACTGTCAAAAAATTAATGTATGGTCTGCGATGAATAAAATACTAGGCTATATGATATACCTAAAACATGTGCGGTACTGTGTCTAGGAAACCTGACACAGGGAAATATACAAAGAGAAGATATATAAGTTAGAGTATTGTTGGCAGCTATAGTAAGAAAGGTTTTGGTACAAAGTTGATCCTCCGGTCCATGAACAGTGGCTGAGCATTGTGGAAGAGATGTTTATAATGGAGTAATTCATTGACCGAATATATAGGAGAAATGGACTTCACCAGAAAATATGGACAAATCAGACTGTTTTGATGCTGTATGTGACCCCTTGCACTGCAACTGAAAAAATAAATGCACAATAAAAACTAAGTAGTAAAGAAGAAGACAATCAATCTGATTACATTATGACGTTTGAGTTCCAGTCGATTGTGTGAATTGCACATTTAAATAAATTAGTAATCACTAATGGGCCATACAATGTCGGTGCTGGAACACAAACCTAATTTCCTTTCCAGTCACTAGATCAACATCCCACCTTGACCTCAGTCTCATGGCTCAGCCAATCGGCTCAACCGGTGATGACCTCAATATCCTGGCCCACCCAATCAGAACATCTAAATTGGTTCAGGTGCACTGGGGTCTGACACACAGCCTTAAGAGGTGTCAGTAAATGCAGCGCTTCAGTGGTTTTCCCAGGTCCTGTGCTATGTCGGCTGCCTCATTTGCGGGTGACACACCAGAGGTGCACGTGTTTATGACTGTTTGTGAAATGCGTGTGTGTAAGTAATCCGTATACCTGGTTAGTATGGAACTCCTGTACAGCTGCAGCTTGTGATATAGCGTTTGTAGAAGGCACAATGACCACAATCCCCCACGGTAGAATGCGTTGTAAAAATACAGTAAATATGCTGGAATTAAACGTACTTAAAACCTCTGGGACTTTGACGAGGATCGTCTCTGTAGTTGGTCTGCACTTTCCCCCCCCTACACTCTTTCCTGGCAATACCAATGTAGAAGCGCACAATGTGTTGCGTTGCAACATGTTGTGGAATTGTAGATCGGCTATTTTTGGTTAATGTTCCCCCATGAATAGTGATTCAAGTGGTTAAGTTGTGTTTTCCAGATAAGTAGGCTACTAGACTGAGGGGTAATATGTCGTTTTGCATTGATAATAATTCCACGAGGTCGTATAATACACACAAGTGTACTATGTACATTGTACAAGTAGAGAAACATGTTGAAACATTTTCTTCAATGTTGGTCAGCCCAGAGGCCGCTTAATAAAGATCGAACGAGCATTCCTCTTTACCAAGTGTCACGTTGAATTATAGAGGCAACTCTGAAGCAGCACTTTAATTGATGTATGAATATGCAATTGTGCCTTTATCCTAGACCCGAAATCAATCAAGTTGGACATTCTGGGTTAATGTGAGCCTTGCCATCTACAACCCCCACACATCCTGTGGCTTTGTTTGTGAGGTCAGGAGCCACTTCTTCATTTCTCCTCCATTCTGGTCCAATACTGAGATACCGAGCCTTATCCCTGACCTGGCTCTGGTTTGGTCCTACAGTGCATAGAAAACCAATAAAGCCCTTTTATCTTCTCTAGCAGCTAATGCATCGACATGAAAACAAATGTTATGCAACCGCTGCTTTCCATTATGACATTTTAGAACAGTATAATATGTGATCATCGTTTGCATGGACACAAGCAGAGGTTTGTCATCTTTGAGTATACCAGTAGAAAAACAAATTAAGGCATCGAGTTTCACCAGCCAGGTTGCATGAGCCTTCTAACTATGAGCCATGTAACAGCGTAGATGTAGATCTAAGTGATAGGATGAGGTTTGTGTGTGTTTGTGCGATCAAAATGTGTGCACTGCACGCACATGTGCCCTTGCGTGAGAGAGAGAGAGAGAGAGAGAGAGAGAGAGAGAGAGAGGCGTGCTTGGTCTGGGCGATGGCCCCTGTGTGTAGCCAGTTCTACATGTGTAGTCCTTTAGCGCCCAATACTATACTGTAGTGTTATTAGAGTGATTGAAAAATTCATAGGTCTAGTATCCCGAGTAACTATAAACAAAGATGTATTTGTGGACACACACACACACACACACACACACACACACACACACACACACACCTATCCTCAAGCTGGATGATGTCAACAACAGAGCAGTGTAATAGCTCTACTTCCTGGAATGACAGCGTTGGTGATGTCTGGCAGCCCATCAGATGCCTCTGTCAGCGGTGACTGATGGGAGCTCGGCATCCAGACCCAGACGGTGTCCAGGTCTCTTTCAGCTCAGACGGCCAGGGCCAGCGCTAGCACTACACATGAATAACTTACATACATTAAAATACACAGCAGAGAAATTACCTCTGCGGGGAGGTCAAAGTGGTTAAACGTGCGAGTTAAACTGCTCCAAACAGCAGAAACATGTGCCGGCACTGTTGGCAGCGCAGCTAATGAGATTCAAAGTGTCTACAATTAAAAAAAAAAAAAGAAAGCTTAGTAGTCACATGCAACAGTTTTCTCTAAGTCATAGTGATTTGCAACGGATGGTTTTGTTATTATTTCTCCCTTTTATTTGATTTATTTGAACTGATGTTCCTTTCAAACTGTGTACTGTATATCTAAGAGTTTTCACGAGGGATAGTCATTGTTGCTGCGAAATAGAGGACAATATTTTGCGCATCTTGTTAAACAGTTCAAATAATTTGGTATTTGTATTAGGCTCGTAAGCTGAACGCATACAGTATAGTCCTATTTAGTCATTATTACCGATGTATTCTTGAGATTGTATACTGATTTTGCAGGGCCCGTTGGCCATTATGGTAGGAACTCCAATTCTGAGAAAATAAAAGGAAAGAGACAAAACAAAACAAATTTCTAATTGTATTTTTTGGCCACCGCAGAATTATTCTGTTCATGGTCAAACCAGCTTTTATTGGCAACAGATGTAAGACAAAACTAGCACAGCCAAAATTGTTTGATTGCAACTGTATTTATATTTAAAAGACATATTCTTCCAATTAATAAATAATCTTGTGACTCGTTCAAAAAGTTGTTGATCGTATTTACATTATAAATAAAATGACAGAAACAAAAGACATTTGACATAGTCTTGGATTTGGAAAAGAAAACCCAGCCAGCCATACAAACGAACTTAAACGTGGAAAAATACTGGGGGAACAAAGTAAAACTCATCCGTTCGGTGGTTAAATATGTGAAAGAAGACATTTCCCTTTTCTTTTATGGGGGGTGGGGAGGAATAGTAAAAATTCTTAGTTTCAAACATTTGTGTGTGAGAGAACAAAACTATTCTTGTAATCTACTCTCTATGGCCCCTATAGAATATGTAGAATCATTTCCCCATGTTTTCTTTTTAAGAACAATATTGGCTTATCTTTGAAAAATGGAAATCCAAGCATTCAAACAAAGTGTATATAATCCCACGAGTAAGTATTCTACAGGAATAATGACAACACATACAGAAAACAACATTTTGCCAATTAGACCCACGGACAAATAAATACTAGAAAACACTGGACATCTTTCAATGGTGAAGTGCTCACTTTCCTGTGGTGAATTGTACGTGAAAAACATTATGCCGTAAGCAATCTATTTTGGTGAAGGGGCAATGGAACGGCATTTTCTTAGAGCCTTGGGAAACTGAAACTGGGACAGATTAACTCAAAGGACCACTGATGCATGAGACGGTTAGGACAGAAACGCTTGGTTGATGTTTAACCACAATCAAAACTTGAGTCGCTTTTACAGGGAAGAGAATTATTTATTTTTTTCAAGTACCAAGAATCCCTATGTAATGGAGCAATCCCTCAGCTTACCTTGGCTAATATCAAGGATAAGTCACAAAATGCTTAATCATCTGAATCTCATGAAAACATCCTCGGTGAAAATAGAAAAAGGTAACAGCATACATGCTGGACTAGTTACTTAAAATACTGCTGAATGCACTACCAAGGGACCATAAAGCCAGGCTGCCTTTTTTCTTTTTTCTTTTTTTTTTAAACTTTACACAGTATTTTGCATGTCAGTATGTGCATACAGTGGCATCTTGCTGCGACGTCCTCATTTAGACGATCTGGCCATCTGAATAAGATAAGGTCAGCTTCCATTGGTGATGATAACTGAGGTGGCCTTGTGTCCCTGCATCTGGTCCGCCTGCATCCTCATATGTGAGGCCATGTCATACTGGACTCCTCCGCAGCTCAGCCCAGAGTAGCTGCGCAGGCTCTCTGAATCATACAGGTGTTCTAGAGAGTAGCCAGTCAAAGCATAGGCTGATTGCCTGTCCAGAGGCTGTCTGTCTTGGGATTGATAAAGCAGCGGGCTGCCCTGGGCCTGCGGCGGATGCGGGGACAGATCTGTCTGCATGTACTCTTTAGTGAGGGACAGGCCTGACCTGGAGATCCCATCGGAGCTGGGACTGCTGAGACGGGACAAGGAGATTGGACTGGTCGCGTTGTCGTCGTTGTCGTGGGGACAGGGCACTTTGCCGCTGTCCCGGTGGTGGAGGCGTTCGGAGGTGAGGTCGATGCTGGCGACTCCGGGGCCGCGGCACACCACACTCGACCCGGGGTTGGAGAGGGGGAGGGAGGCCGTGAAGCAAGGGCTGTGAGCCTTGGCAAGGCCCGACACTTCCAGGGGCCCCTTGTGCTGCTGCAGACGGCTCTCTTCTTCTTTGATCATCTGCTGTGTGGCGCGGATGAGCGTCTCCATCTTGCTGGGCTCTTGAGGGCTGGCCCGGAAGTGGTCACCGTGGTAACGCTCTCCCGAATCACTGGTGGAACCGCCTCCGTCTGGGGAGCTCACAACACTCTCTTCGTCCCAGTGACCCCGCCCTGGCAGAGAAAATGGCCAGATTACAAAACAATGAATTGGGTTAATAAGTAATTCGGTTTCTGTTGTATTCATGATGAAGGTGAACAATGTTCATACATTTGCACACAATACAAATACATTCTGGATAGTGTACGGCTTCTTATTTGTGTCTTCTGAATAAATTATTATTATTTTTACAGAATTGTGTCTGTTAGACCAAGTTATGTCTTGGTAAAAGTGTGGCATGGGGTGGGGCAGATAATAGGCTACTGTACTTTGTGGAAGTGAAATGACTTTGCTTTTGATTGGAAGCAATTTTTGGTAGATGGTACAGATGGTAGCAATCAGCAAGCAATCAGCAAGCTGGCAGGAGATGGTGTAAACAACTTAGCATGGCCTATAATGACATTTGGACAGCAACTACCAAAAGTAGCACATTATTATTATTTTGCAAAGCAGATGGCCATGGTCTCACACCTAACATCTCACCATGGATTGCACCGTGGTAAGCTCCGATGTCATAGCCCTCGCCGTTCTCCAGCGTTGACTTGGGCAGGGACAGAACTGAGCGCGTGGCGTCCCACCATGCCTCACGCCCCGACTGGGGAGTCCCCAGGAAGTAGCGTCCGCCCTGGCAGCGGACACGGTCGCAGGTGCTGGCATTAGGATGGACTTGTGCGTGGGCAAGGTCCTCCTCCGTGATGCCCAGTCCGTAGCATAGGGGGGCAGAGTCTGGATACAGTCTGTAGGCACAAGAGGCCTCCGCAGATTCCCCGGCATCCAGAAGCTGGGGCGAGGCGGAGTCTGTCAGTGGACTCCCTCCCCATTGGCTGTCCTGATCCGACTCGGATCGCTCAGTGTTGAAAGCTGAGAACTGTTGGACAGAAATGTGTTTGTTTAAACTACTTAAACCCCTTACTTCATTGACCGGAATCTCCCCTTTTCTCTCCTCCTTTTTCCCCCCCTACACCAAATCTCTTTGTCGATCTACAAGCTCACAATGCACTGCAACGCGAGGCTTTGTGAGCTTGTAGATCTTTTGCGGTATGTTCATCCCCCGAATAGAGACCCCGGTTTCATGAGGTTAAACTTCACGCTCACTAAATATGGAACCATATGTTTATCTGGTTATAGCCATGATGAATCTGATGAGCATGTCTCAGTTAATGGGCTGTTTATTACCTGAGGGTAGGGTGACATTCTGGCTTTGGCCTTGCTCGGTGTCAGACGTGACTTGGTGGTCTTCCTGTCCTCGGTGTGAGCCGTGGCATAGGGGAACGCCGGCTTGCTGGGGCTCATCTGGTCCAAGGACAGCTGCATCCCCTTATATTCAGTATCCCTTTACGACAACCAAAGACATAAATATACATCTAAATAAATGTTTTCATAACTTTTGCTTGTCCAGGGTAGAGTTCAATCAGTCACACGTGACGTCCACACCTGAGAGCTGTGCAGCACAACCACAAGTCCTCTGTGGCTGGCCGTCAAACATTGCATGCAATTGAGATGAAATGCTTTGCCCAAAGGCACCTGAGTGGTTTGTGTTGTTGGGAGATTAGGGGTCGTTACTTATTTGCTTTCCTTGCCCAGAGTTTTCCAGCTGTTTCTGGGGGTTGATTTCTCTAGCCTTCAGGCTACCATTAAACTCAATTTAATCTGGAGAACTTCTGTTACATACACGGTAGTGTTTCCTATCACAATTTACTAATGTTGAGTGTTTCCCAACAACATGATAGTGTTAACTATCACATTTATACCATTTATACAGCTGTTCAGTGTTTTTTTTTCTTCAGCATATAGCAGCAATAGTGTACAAACCATGTGACAACCAACATCACTCTGTAGCAGACGTCTTGGCCAATATTACATTATAGATAACAAAACAGACCCATTTCACAAAACACTCTTTCTGTGAATGGAGTGATTGTGAGGACTATGAGAAGTGAAAACAGAATTTAAGATAAACTACTGAGATTAAGCCCACCCATTTCTCTGTATTGAGTAGTCTAGTATAATGAGAAAACTAACAGACACCCTAGGTGAAGTTAATCATTCTTTGCTGCTGTACAACCATTGCCGGAACATAATGTGTGTAGCCATGTGCCCTCTCTCTCTCACACACACACACACACACACACACACACACACACACACACACACATGCATGCACAAATGCATTCACGCACGCACGCGCGCACACACACACACACACACACACACACACACACACACACACACACACACACACACACACACACACACACACACACACACACACACACACATGCACGCACACGCACACACACTCTCACTCTCCAACCTTTCCCTTTAGTGTCAACAATAGGCCTTAACTTACTCTCAACTTGCGCTCTCTAATCACACAAACACACGCATATGCATGTTTTTGATTGATTGGAGGCCACTTAGGCCAGTGGTGTTGATCGGTTGTTGTGCAGACGGTACATGAGCCATTTCTGACATTTTAACCTACTGTCCTGCAGCTGAACTCCATCTGGGTGTCCACGTCCAGGGAGCAAAAAGTCTCCCGTGTCAAGAACTCAGCAAACACGGCCCTATTCTTAACTTATCACATCAACAGTATGTAATAGTAGCTACTGGCATTTGAAACCCCATGTGGCCCATCCCTGACCCCCACACCGACAGCCTCTTTAATATGTCTCTAAATATGACCCATTCTTTATGTATGACACTTTAGGGGGAAAGGCTGTGTTTAGATAGTGTGTAAGAGTTGTTTGCTCTTGCAGGTATTGCAATGGGCGGCTGGGCTCTGCATCCTATCTGTGACCTGGGTGACTTATGTCTGAGCCAATACGGTTGGGCTTTTGTGCAAACTCAGCTGTGTTAGCAGAATTCCGCCTCGGGGTCAATGTCAGACCACGTCACATCTGAAATGTGCCACCAGCAAAACTCCCAATCATGATGTATTAATGGAATCTTCCTGGATTAACCACTTAAGCCCTATACTGTATTTTTAAAATAAATTTAAATTGCACTGTGCAACGCCTCCCAAGTCCCAATGAGACACATTGTGAACTTATAGATACTGTATGCATTTCTTTTTTTATCTACATTTTTGTTTGGATTTTTCAAAATGTTTGCCACTTTGCCTACTGTATAATGACTTGCCAGTGTTAAAGTGGTTAGGAAAAAGTGACTGAATCTTCAACAAGTTGTACTAATAATACTTATAGTACTAATGTACTTTGTCGTCTTCTCGTTCTTTTGGAGTGCTCATGCAGTAGCCTATACGTCTAATACGCCAGTACCATTCAACAATGTATTGTTGCTGTCAGGTGGAAACCTTGTGTGTCCAAATGTGCTACATTTCAAATTTTCGATGAGCTTGTAGATCTGCTATTTTTGAAAAATCGTGAAAATGTGGCGCAAATCTTTGAATATATATTCTTTCACAGCGAACATCTTTAACTCAAATATTTGCTTCTGGGAGGTCCCTGGAGGTCTGCGGCCAAATATAGATAATTCTGGGGCTCCTTCATGAAAAAGGTTGAGCATCACTGACATAGAAACATAGGTTTTTCAGAAAACTGAAGACATGGCAAAAATAGTCATGCTCTTGATGCATCGCGACACCTTGTGTATTGGCTATATTTGCTACTTTTGTGTCAGACTGTAGTATGGGCAAAGTAGGGCATTTATTCACTGAAAAGTCTTAAAAAGTTCAAATATAGAGATACAAGGTTTCTGCCTGACAGCGACAATATATAGTAGCCTGTATATTTATTTTACATAATTTATTATTGCTAATTGTCACTGATACAGAATGAAAGAGATCCTACGTAACTAAAGAAGACATTTAACGACTACATGCCTGCACATTTGTATACACTCACAAACGTGTGTAAGATCTCACACACACACACACACACACACACACACACACACACACACACACACACACACACACACACAAGCAAACACAAAATAAGGTACGTGTGGATCAACCAAACTAACATGGGCAGCCTCTTTGAAATAGCTATTGATTCCCAGTTCACCGTTTTATGGATTTTTCTTTCCGTATAGCCTGCAGATCGATGGTGACAGTAGAGGTTTTGTGATGGGGTTGAACCCAGGTGTTTGTCTTGCTGTCTCAAAGGGCCGCAGTGATTTCTCTCTTTTTTCCCCCCTCCCCTGCTCTCATAACGCGCAACGTGTGAAAAGCAGCATCAGTATTTTGCAGGGAATTAAAGGGGGAAAACTGTCAAAGGATAAAGATTTCT
Organism: Protomyctophum bolini; assembly: GCF_963924005.1. NCBI lineage: Eukaryota > Metazoa > Chordata > Actinopteri > Myctophiformes > Myctophidae > Protomyctophum > Protomyctophum bolini. The sequence goes on from NC_137880.1 coordinate 27,626,591, forward strand.
CTTATAGAGATAATACATTTTACTGCCTTTGACACAGTGAGTTGCTGTCTGGCACAAATTGGTGCATGGTACAACAATTTTACTTGATAAATGTTGATATTGCTGCATGTTGATTGTTGACTGCTCTGCTGTATGCAAACACCCAGAGATACAGTATAGGCTATATTTCCCCCATCTGTCTGTTAATGTTTAACATTTACATTAATTCAAGCTGCCTTTCCATTTTCAGGAAAATCTGTTACATTTTACTCAATTCTTATAGAGCACACTATAATATTCTATAGTGCTTTTGCTTTACATTTTAGATTGGAAATGGGAATGGAAGGTGGAATGTCATTTAGGACTTTGGTTAGGACTAGTTATGTAAATGAGCCTTACGTGAGGACATAGTTGACGCTGACAATGCAGTGGGGCCGGGAGGAACGGCTGTTGTGAACGATTGTGGCGTAGCTCTGGACCCAGACCCAGCCTCCGTGCTTGGCCAGGAAACGATAGTATTTAGTGGTGACTTGGCCCTTCACCAGCACTGCGGAGGAAAGACAAGGCGATGTCACAGATTGTGTTGGATATGGTTACAGTTTTGTGTGTGTGTGTGTGTGTGTGTGTGTGTGTGTGTGTGTGTGTGTGTGTGTGTGTGAGAGATAGGCTGACATGAATATTTAGGTGGACAGTAAAGTATTCATAAGCATATGCTGTGTATTTATTGACACACTGAACAAGGTACAAGTTACTTGCAGAAAGGCGGGCCAGAACTGCTACACAGCACCATATAGGTCAGACCTGTTTGAACTCACAGAGGTGGTGTGCACAACGCAGGTGAAAGGTGTCACAGCTGTGCACGTGGTGGTACAGGGTTTTCTCTATGAGGTCCTGGGGCTCATAACCAGTCAGCTCCGCTACCCTGCATGCAGAGGCCGGGGGGAAGTTCACAACATGTGAGTGACTCAGCAATTTTCCCCCCACATAGCCTGTATATGTTGGATAAATAAAACCGTGTTGTTTTTCTGCAGATCCACCCCCTCCCTTGTTAACAGGCATGGGGACATTATGGCTTGGCTTACAGTAGCATGTAACTATAGGCTGATGATGATCATCATCATCTGCTGGACAACATGGTAATGCTTTGCAAATGTAACAGAAGCAATTAACTGTTTCAATGAATGTCAAACAATACAAAAAATAAATATAACTCGACAAAGACATATAGTAAAGCCTGATTTTGCTCCGTCGCACGGCGGTGTCGCACGCCGAAAATAGCAGACATGCCTTCGGTTTAACATGAGCACGCAGGTCTGCGCGACGCAAATTGTTAAATAGCTATAGCAATTTATTTTTGGTGAACTGAAGTGGGGCTATGAGGCTTAATATTTATAGTTAAGGATTGTGTGAACAGTTTTTATAGGCCTATATACCTGGAATCGAGAAATATGAGTTTCATGTCCAGGCTGGCTCTGAACATGAACATGTTGCTGTGGAGTTTGATCTCCGTGACGGCGCTGGGAGGCAGCGAGTGTCCCACCGCTACCAGGCCCACGTTCTGGTAGCAGCCTTCAAACGGAGAGATGTCCAGGCTGTACTGGCGGATCTTCAGGTAGCCACTGCAATGGATCACCTGCCAAACAATTACAATTTGTTTTATGCCACAGCAGTTGGTTTAGGCCTAAAGATGCAACAATTATTAAAACCGGAGCCTGCTGGAATAGGCCCAGAGGCCCGTATATGTTTCATTTAGCCCACACTTACCTAACAATTTTATTTCAATTAACTTGATAAATTAATTTATTCGGTTAATTAATTGAAATAATAAACCAATAAAGGTTTCAATCGGGGTTAGCCTTATTACCTTATATCCACCGCTGGTGAGGCCTGCATTTCTTTTAGCGAGCACGCATTTCATTCTCAAGAAGAAGGAGCGCTCCACTTCATATTCTGAAAAATAATACATTAATTATATAGGCCATCCTGGTTACGTGACGTCCCACTGGGCCTATTCCATGAAAAAAAATGTGTTTGCTAGCGAATACTATATAGGCTACAGACAAATAGCCTAAACAATTCAACGTGTCAAATAGAGATCGCGACATAGCCTACCTAGCCTACCTTGTACATAATGAGAATGGTAAGGTTGGTGCGGTGTCAAGACGGCCGTCATTTCGTCGTGGTCGGCCGGGTGGACGTACTCGTAAATACTGTTGCCAGTCAACTCTACCTGTTAAGAAATAGCACTCGGCTAAATAAGGCTATGGTAATTTAATAGATCGACACTTTTTTATTATAGCCTTTTTATTTAATGCTTTTTTGAGAGGCTACATAATAAATAGCCTATAATGAAGGCATGCATGAGATAACGCTACAAAGTGAAAATACAAAAATAAATACTGGTATACAAAAGATATAAATGTCATTAAGAAGAACGCCCAAAACGTTGTCAAAACGAACCTGAGACAGTCCCAAATGGACCGATGCCGTTTCTGAAATGTACATGATCTTCCCATCCGGAGCCACAACAAAGATGAATCCATCCAATGTCTGCAACACACCATACACAATTAACAATTAGCCCAGTTCGCAAAACCATTAAGGCTTCGTTACGCCAATTAGACGATCGATTTTAGCCTACTTGTATAACAAATGTGTTAATTAGTTTGGCGGTGTATAGGCCATGCATGGTGACAGGTGTAGCCTATAGGGCATGGTGACAGGTGTAGGGCATGGTGACAGGTGTAGCCTATATGCCATCATGGTGTCAGGTGTATTCTATATACCTGCAGTAAGTGTGATCCTAGCTCACGGCCGACATTGTCCAAAGATCTTCTGGGATGACCCCAGGCTTCACCCAAACCTATACAGAACCATCAGCACATGTCAGCATTTATTCTGTGAAATGATTAGTTATTGTAGCTACAACTGTTTTTCAATTCGATATTTTGTGTTTTTTTGTATTTTATTGTATAAGATTAACAAAGAATGTATACAGCATGTTAGTGAAATTAATGAGTGTATATAGGGCCTTTCTTTACCCTATATACAATAAGGCTAGTAAAACGTTAGGCAATACATGCATGCATGTTTTTGCAAGGCCATAAATCCTAAATCAATAACTCTAAGTTACAGATCCTTGCAGCAAAAATGTGAGACCGTATAATAAACGTCTTTCTCGCACAATAATCACTAAATCACATAATATATACAAGATCATACAGCATTCATGATTCAAGATTGTATTTTTACATGCATGGTTTACAATTGCATCAGTGAAATTCTGTGGTTTTGGCTAAGAAATTGAAACAAACGAAATAAAGTAACAATAGTCGTAAATGTAAGATCAAAATATTAAACATAGCACGCGCACTGTTTTAGGTGCTGTGTAGGGTCCTATACTCATGCACGCACACACGCACACGCAAGCATTGACCATATAGGCCTGTCAACCGATTTCAACCAAAAGAAATAGCAGATCTGCAAGCTCAGCTTTAGAATGGATCTTAAGTGGTTAAACAGCATTTGAACTAAACCATATACAGCTCACCTTTGTGTATAGGCTATATATGCCTCACAGCAACTGTATAGTTGGAGGTGATGTGAAAAGGCTATAGCTTTAGGTGGTGCAACATTGTGCATCTCTTATTCTCAAATTATTGCCATTCACTGAACAAACAATCCGAGTTAAATTCAACAAACAGGCCTATTATTCATAGTCTTTTGGGGGCAATTGAGAGTGTTTCAAATGCTGGATTAAAAATGACCAAATTAATAATAATAATACTGATAATAATAATGAGCCTTTTTGCATATAGCTCATTTTATGTTTTGCTATTGGTTTCTCACACACACACACACACACACACACACACACACACACACACACACACACACACACAGATATATATCTATAGACTATCCTGCATATGGAATAAGATATGTGATATTAAAGGGAATAGTGAATGTTATGTTCTCCCTTGTTGTTTTGTCCAAGCTTTCAACTGAGAACAAAGGAGATATATAGCCTACTGTATATGCTAACTATACTGCACACACGACATGGTGCTTGCACTGTGTCTTAGGACGGTTATTACTGCGTGGCCTATATGTGTTTCAATTGTGACCTATCAAAATATCATGAGAAAGGGTGATTGGAAGATGATGCCGTTTTTAGAGACTGACATGACTTGCATTGATACTAGATATCACAGTCGGAGGCCTTGTTTTTGGCGGGTATATACGGTTCGCCACTAACCCCGTTTATTAATATGCTGTAACGAATCGATAACGCGTGACAATAACAAGTGCAATATGCATGTTGTTGGTGCGACTGACTGTGGAGCATTTATGTCCAGCTAAACAAACAAAAAACAATACCCTTGTCATTTCTGCACCATACATACGTTTGTCTCCTGCTTTTACACGCCACGGCTTGAGGTGATTTGAACCTATAGAGCTGTATATAATTGGTGTGTCTTGTTTTCAGTCACGCAAAGAAGAATCCTGCAGAGACCTAAATATGGTTGCAAATCGTTCGCTTATTGCTGAAGCCTTTCCATTCACTGACCTCGGTCCATTTATAAAGCCATAGGCCTAAATCTGCAGCCTGGGACATGTTCGGTTGAGACACGGTTATATATATTTTGGAATGCGCGAGGTTATCCAAATAATATTAGATTGTGTATATTAGGCCCATATGCTATATATACACAGTAGCCTATTTCTTTTTTAAATGTAATGAATTCATTAAGTAATTTGATTATATTGGTATTTAGTTATTAAGGCGAGTCTACTGAATTAGACAGCTAGAACAAGAAAGTGTTTGCGCTACGCAAGTTATAGGTGTATGCGCTGGCATAATTAAATTGTGAAAGAGAAATAGTAGACATATAAATGGAAACCACGAGGATATAACTTGCTTACCCTGAGGGAAGACAATTCTCATCTTCAGGTAGCTTGTCGTCAGTCTAATGATCGACGCTTTGTCCAGCTGAGATGTTATGGCCGACGGCAGTGGCAGCATTTTGGCCAGTTCATAGAATTCACTGTTCTCCTTTTCTCGTCTAGTCCTTGCGGCCGTTTTAGATTTCTCCTTCATGTCGCCGTCCTTCCCCTTTCGAGAGATATGTGCTTATATCCTTCCTCGACGCCCACGCTGGTCATTCAAAACACGGGGACAGAGTTCTTTCCGTTTTGTCGCCTTCTCATGATATACTTCGTTTCGTCAACTAAAACGGCGGCGATTGGATACTTTACATCCTCTAACCGGTTGAATTCCAAGGAACTCGATATCCTGGTCAGTCTGATGGACTAGTACGCTGAAATTCTTCGAGTTGAAGTAGTTAAACTTGCAGTCATAAAGCCGATGGTGCCATCACTGACATTCCTGGAAAACCTGCAAGATCAATGTACAACCAGTGTCATTATTCACGCATTATTCTTGCCATATAGGCCAATTCAAAATATATAACAGAGGGGAAACATGACATGCCGCAGCAGTGACTGAAACAACAGCAACAATGTTCTATAAAGAATAATATAGTTAACATATATAGGGTATATATACATATATATATTTTATTTGGGCTATACACTTTAGCCTATAGGCCTTGCACAGCGAGTAGCAATAACAAATAACTTAAGCACTGCGACTGAAAATACGAAAATAAACATAGCCTATATGCATTCATATTAGTCTATGGCTAATCTTTCAATTCCAAAGATGATAAAAAAAAAGAAATGTCTGCATGGTTAATCCTATATAGACCAATATGATTCGTGATCGCACAATTAAAACAATATGCTGCAATGCATGCGTCCTACTTTTGCTCGGATTCCATGGCGTTCAGCCCGCAGGGAATTATTTCAGCTGTCCTGAAGCGGGTTCACTGTGAGCTCCTATAGAATTCCAGGAAGGAAATTAAATGCTGTATAGCTAGCGGACCCCTCGCTGCACCATGTAGGCTACTGCATATGATAGCATACACACACCTCTCACAATTAAAGCCCGTCTCCCATACAGGCTCAATGTGATGTGTCTATACTCTGCTCTGCCGAGCTGCTGCTGCTGCATGCAGGACCGGCCCACTCACACTCAAGCTCTCATTGGGCAGCATTGTTGAAATCCACTTGTTCATTGGTCACACACAATACAGTCTAAAAAATGGATTGATATTTTTGTGAGACATTCACCTCTGACCCGTACCACATGCAGCACAGGTAGGATATACAGTATAAGGCTATGCGTTATGTGTAGGAAGTATACAGTATAGGAACATTAGAAAAGATGAAAGTGACGACGGTTGATATAGGCAGCCTGTTCTTGCATGGAATCGGATACTTCACTTGTGGCTGCGGCTCTCCACTTGTATGATTATGTTTGAACCATTTTACAGCTTTATATTGTATCGACAGATTAGAGAGATCCTCCTTTTTAAAAATTCAGTCTCTTGCCAAATGCCAGTGCTGTTTTTGGTTAAGAAGAAAAGGTGTAATTTGCCTAAATGATGTTGCTCGGAAAATATAGTCTGCAACTCTGCAATCAGGTCTAGCGTGCGTGACTTAAGTTGGTATAGGGTTAACTTCTATCCATTCAAAATATACGCCAAATAATGGAGTATAGGCCTATATTAATTGACCAAATTACGCTTATTTCTTTCAAATAGCAACAACATGTTTTTTTTGGAATGACATTAAATTAAATCTTGACAATATAATCTGTCTAGAGTCTATAATGACATATAAATAGGCTAATAATGCATGCAATAGCAGTTCAGAGTTCTTTATTAAATGTTGACCATTTATGAGAGGCACTCATTCTCGTCTCACTCGCGGTCTCCCAAATCCCAATGTCCTTCTCTCTCCCAGCATCTTCTGCATACATGGGGATTTTAAATAGAGAATATATCTCTGAGGAGCCCGTCAACACGAATTAAATTCCGATTAAAGAATATAGGCATATTTGCTGCCGATTGAGACGTTTAAGCAAACACATTAGGCTACTATACTTAACTTAACTTAACTGACAAATGAGGGGCTATATATTATGACTTGTCCATAAGCAAAAAAAAGCAACCGTCAATGCAAGAGAAAAATGCAAAATAATCTGTACATTATACTGTAATATATTTGAACTGTATAGGCCTACATTTCCAGTGACAAATGCATGACGCATGACCTATAGCACAGCAATGCCATGCATCAAGACAGACTTAATATGCAATAACAGTCTGAACTTGACTCGTGGCAATGATTCTAACAATAGGCCTGTAATTCACAATTTCACTTAGGCTATATCTGAAGTCGATGTCTCTTTCTCCCGTTTTGTAATAGTCAAATCCAAGGCTATATTTCACAGAAACCCATATAGGAAGAAGATGCCTTATTCGTTGACTTTGTGTTTGATTTGCCCATATGGCTACACGTTTTTGGAGGGCCATGCTTATTTTCTTTTTAACTATTTATAATTATATTTCTAAAGTATCAATCTGATCATAACCCCGTTTGTCCGCGCATTATTTCCATATTAAAACAAAACATCTTTATAGGCCAAAACATTTAATCTGCATGCATGTGCAGATATATTGTTACTTAGAACCAACCCAATGCAGAATATAGCCTATATGGACACTATATAGTCGAGACTCAGAGCAGACCTACATGAGGCTCAGGCTCAGCCATAAGATATAGGTACACAATGACATCGTCAAACACGTTTATTATGTGAGGATTAAACTCCGCCGTGTGCATCAGAAGATGAGCGCGCCACGGCGCATGCAGCGTTTTAATTAGAGGGCAGGCGCTCAGCTGGGGAGTGGGGAGAATGAATGGCACACAGCGGGCGCGGTGACGGGGGCGCGGACGGACGCACGTCGCGACAGTGAGCCAGGCTATCTCATTACGCACACAATTAGCACTTAAATTGATGCTGCATCCTGCCATAATTGGAGATTGTCGAGCTGCCCGAAAGTAGCTCTATATTACTCTTCCTGCAAGAAATGACCGCGCGCGCGTGTGTGTGTGGCTGTGTGCACTGTGCACGTTTGACCTATAAAGTGCTCTGAATTAAAGGAAAATGTCCGTTTGAAAAACAAAAAACAAATTATAGAAAAGCCAAGAAGATAATTTCAGATGCCTCCACATTTCCCTGTAGCAATATTATTTTTATTTTTATTTTACCAAGCCCTTGAGGATGACCATGCACGTATATTGAAAAAGATATCTGTAACCCTCCACTTTCAGTGACGAATCCCTCATTATTGCCTCTCATTTCAGGGTCTATTATCAGCTGTCCTATAGTCTGTCTGACATAACCACAGGGCCAGAGGTCAACCATGGTGAGCCAGTTTACTGCATAACGTTCCTTTACATGAAGGAGAAGGAAGCGCGACATATTATGACAAATTTAAATATTATAGTTTCTTTTTAAATTTCACATTTATTTCCCCATGTTTCTTCAAATTTATTCGACCCATTATTTTTTACTTTGGCATGAATATGTGTGCAACTCTTTGAATATAATATTTATATTTTAATAAGTGAAGTTTTATAAGTGAACATTTTAACCTAAATCTTCTTGCTTCCGGGGTCCCTAGACTGGGGGGGGGGGGGGGGGTCCTTGACATGGAAAGTTTTGAGAACCACTGAATAGAATTATAGAAACATTTCAGACAACTGTTAGATTTTAGAAGACATTTTTAGAATCAGCCATTTTTAGATCAGTCCACAGACAGCCAATCAGGAGACCCACAGCACTGCCCAGCAAAAACCCTTAGTGTTAATTTAAGTTCCTTAAAGTTAAAATGAATAATAACGACGATGAGTTTTCCAGTGCAGGAAGAGCTCTGAGGGTATATATGTATGTATGTGCTCTGCGCTAGCCCTGAAGACTTATTGCCAAGCCTGGACATCCTGCTTAGCACCCTGCCATATAGGCTGTCACAACAGGGAAGCTCGCTTTGCCATCCCTTCACAGCCACTCCCCCCCCCCCCACCCCTGAACCACACCGGTCTCTGCATTTTATTTGTGTTACAAATCATACCTCTCTGTGGGAAGGCAAGCCTGAAATTCTCCCCAGCATGGAAAAAAAGAAGGAAAAAACCCAGACAGAGGGTTATTTGGAGGTGGGGTTTGTTCGTGGTGATTGCGGGAGCGTGTGTGGGTGATTGACCTTGGTCGCGCTTGTATCTTTTGCAGTAGTGAGGCTGAATATGACCGAGCTATGTGGTGGTAGAATGGTTCTTCTGTAATGTTGTGCATGTGATAACAGTAACACGCAGCGGTTTCACTTATAGCATGAGATGAAGTCAGCGTGCGTGCATGGTCTGCTTTCGGTACAGTCCAGTTCAGAACTGGGGTAAAATCTTTAGGCTATCACTCATGTTTTAGATTTGCTTTGTGATTTACCTGCCATGCCCATGTATGGCTATACCACAGAAATGCTCCATCTCCGTCCCTCTTTCTCCCTTTCACTAATCTTCTTCTCTGTACACTCATGGATAACCTCATCGACAACAATCAGGGCAGATTTGAAAAAGTCGATTCGCTTGCAGCATCATATAAATCAGGATGGGGGAAGCTTGTGTTTGAGAGAGAGGGAGAGAGAATAATATATAAAAAATGCAAGAGAGGGTGAGAGGGGAAGGTATAATAAGATGTTATATAGAGGAAGGGAAGAAGAGAAAGAAGAAAATCACCGGCGGTCAGAGATTTCAAGACAGGGGAGTGAGGCTCTATGAGTATGACGGCACAATCCTGAGTGTCTATACTGTCTATTTAACTCTGAGAGTGTACAAATTGACCTGTAATGCCAAATGTATATGCTCCATCGTAACAACACTTAAACCCTACTGTATATACTTTGTTGTATACAAAATAGCAGATCTACAAACTCACAGCGCATCGTTCTGCGCACTGTGACATGTTGGGAGTTTGCATTTTCTTTTGCAGAATGTTCGCCTAATATTCCCTTCTTTTTCTATACGGTGAGCGAGTCTTTTCCTGTCAAAGTTTCCCTAATATGCCCAGAACAGAGACACTAGTGTTTAAGGGATATGTCCTGCATGTCTATAAACAATTAAACATGCTTGCATGTTTAACCAAGACTCAGAAGTTGTGCCTTTTGTGACCTCATGACTCTGTGTTCACTAGCAAAGACAAGATGTTATGTTGAAAGGACTCTTCGGTAGCATTTCTACTGCTGGCCATTATATCGGGATAGGGCAGTTGTTGGAAAATAAATGTGTTTTTTCTCTCCACCAATAGCTTCTTCATCAGTCCCCTTTCAACCTCTCTCTCTATTTCTCAGTATGTCTGTTTCTCTCTCTCTCTCTCTCTCAGGCTCTTCACTGAGCCCATCTGCTGTGTGTGTGAGCCTTAATTAATCACATGACCATTTCCTCTGTGCTTGTTGCATCTGAAGGTGCCTGGAGTACACCAGTCATCCCTGCATGTTCATCAAAATGCTAATGCAGTGCAATCCAAATTAAAGTTGTGATTAACATTTCACAGTTTCCTGTGCGGGCAAATTGATCCCTCCGCTGGGCTCAACAGTACCCCTCTGTGTCTCTTGCTCTCAATGCGCCCCTCCATCTCTCTCTCTCTCTGCTCCCCTCTGTCCCTCTCGCTCTTTCTCTTTGGGTGATGAGTGTCTAGGGAAAGAGTGTCTTTCCTCTTGGGTGTTCTTATATCATTTCTGAAGTGGAAGAAATAAATATGTAGTCCGTATACATGCACATGGCAGGTAAATAAGCTGTCTAAATGACTTTAATAATATAAATCTAAGTATGCATAAGTGTTACAGCCAGCTTAAGGTCATCCATCTACCTATTCTTTGGTTCTAACATGTGCATAATATACTGTTCCATTTGTTTGTACGCGCACATTAGTGAGACGGGTGGTGGTGAGTGTGCGTGTGGCGGCGCAAGCGTGCACACACGCTGCCCGCTTTTGCATCTGTGCATTTACACATGATGATGTGAGCTTGCGTTTACATGCATGCGCACAATTCCATGTGGGTGTATCTCTCTGCATTGTTGGTGTGTGTGTACACAACACACGGATGGGAGCAGCCATTAAGCTCCACTGCTGATGCCGTGACACAGTTCTGACTGTATTTACCCTGCTCTCCAGCTGCTTCAAGAGGCATGTCTCGTGGCAGCCTCTGGGCCTTCCAGCCACTGACAACAAGCACACGGAGACTAGGCCCTATAACTGGAATTGCACTGGGAGTGGTGGAGGAGGAGCTATAATCACACACACAAAATCTAATCAGGTGAATCCCGGGATCCGCATAAGCACGGCATGGCTCCAATATGGATCTATGGCCATTCTGTGAATCTCATTTATGAAGTCAGTTGACGAATCTATGATGTATGAAATTGGGGATTTTTTATTTTTAAATTTTTATCCCACAATTTTGTAACCCAGTTTTCTTTTCACCCAGTGCCAATTATCTAATGTAATCCTGGGCGCTACACTTCCTCTGCCAACCTGGGGGGGCAGTGGACTGACCTCATGCCTCCCAATTGGGAAATTGGGGAAATTAAGGTTTCAGTCTGATCAGAGCCCCCATTGATGCACATGACGTCAATGTTTGTTTAACTGCTATAAACATAAAAAGTCCATAGACTTGTCTGTCATATAATGTAATATCAAAAGTTGGAGGGGCTAGCGCCCTTCAAAAATGTAAGTGAAATATTTCTGAAAGTATAAAACATTAGATTTTTGTAAAGGTTCAAGGTTCAACACATTTGGTATTGATTGGTCTATAGCGGTTTGTGAGATTATACACACAGCCATGCAGACTGGCCTTGACTCCTGCAGAGTTTCGCCATAAAAATATGAAGAAAAAATAAAATAAAAACTAATGGGTCCATTTGCAGCCTAGTCTACATGCATCAACTAAACATGCAGTTTTGAGTCACCAGCAAGTTCTTGAGTTTGTATTTTATTTTATTGTTAACTGCATCTGTACTGTAAACATATTTGCTAGTCTGCCATAGTGCTCATGGCCTTATACTCATTCACTGCCCAATTATAGTGTTTTACAGCCTGGTGGGGTTGTTGATGTGATGTGATGATAAATGCTTTTCTGGATGGATGGTTGTTAATTTGCCAATTTGATTCTATTCATTCTGATTATTGTCCAATTAATTCAGCACATTTTTATAGCTACTTAAGATGCTCAAGATAGACACATGAGGAAAGCTTAAGGTTACAAACTCAAGGTGCTGTAGAGGCAAACGGACATTCCCGTTGGATAAATGGTGACGGAACACACATTTATGCATGCTAAATTGTAAGTTGAACACGTGCATGCCATGCACACGCACGCACACGTGCACATTTAAACATCTTGCTGTAATGAAAGCCCCTGGCGTTCATCACTCTGTCTTAAGCAGTGGTTATTGAAGCATTAAATATGTCTACACAGGGCTCAGTGCAAGGCAGCCAGATCAGTGTTCTCCTCAGAGGGGGCTCTGTTTGCATACAGACAGGTTGGGGGATTGGGAACGTGCGCCGAATGGAGCACGGGAGCCGTAACCGGGCGCCCACCACTCTGGTGTTAGTGCCATTATGGGATGTCACTGTGGGAGAACGTCGGCTCTTCAGCAGGATTACTGAGATTCCTGCTGAAATTGAGCGGAATTGGAAATGTGGTCGACGGCTTCTCTCCCAAGTGACGTGCGGCCACTCGTGCGCCATGTAGGCCTACACTCATATCCACAGTCCACGCACGCAGCGCGCACACACACACACACACACACACACACACACACACACACGTTTTCACATTAAAATTGTCATATAAACATTTTGTCACCGTAAGATGTGCAGTAGTGTTGAATTGATGATTCTGAATCTGCAGTGTGTAGGTCTGCTAGAAGAACATATGTTGATGTTGATGATTTTCTCCACCAGGCCGAAGGCATGGGGAGAGAGTATGTTTGTCTCCACCAGGCCGAAGGCATGGGGAGAGAGTATGTTTGTCTCCACCAGGCCGAAGGCATGGGGAGAGAGTATGTTTGTCTCCACCAGGCCGAAGGCATGGGGATTGTCTCCACCAGGCCGAAGGCATGGGGAGAGAGTATGTTTGTCTCCACCAGGCCGAAGGCATGGGGAGAGAGTATGTTTGTCTCCACCAGGCCGAAGGCATGGGGTGTGTGTGTGTGTGTGTGTGTGTGTGTGTGTGTAGGTTCGTCATTGGCATCCAGGGAGTGTGTGTGCACAGTTTGTCATTGACCGGGCCAACGGTGCCGGAGATTAGCTGACGCAGACGGACGGAGACAGACAGACAGACAGACAGACACACACACACACACACACACACACACACACACACACACACACACAGGCCAGAGAGGAGAGCCAGTACAGTACAGTACAGTACAGTACAGTACAGTACAGTACAGTACAGTACAGTACAGTACCACTCACTTCAGACAGGTCTGATTTTTTTTACTTGCACTTATTGTGCAGAATAATTTGGCCTATAAGGACTACTGACTGTGTAAGATTGTCCTAGCCGTCTTATCTTATACTGGGAAGATTAATAGGGATTAAGTCCATATTCCATTTAAATTCCTGTTAATGAGAATTAATTCAGTTTTGGGGGCCGTATAATTCTAGAAGTCTACTGATCTTTGAAACTTTGCAAGAAACCAAACTTTAATGATCAGTTACAAAGAAAGTTAACGTTTTCTGAGCTTGAAGAGGGCCCCTTTTATTTCATGAACTTACTTTGAGTTGGAATATAATATATACCCATCAGTCAAACACAGTAAAATCCTCAGTGTTCCATGTATCAAACCAACCAAAAAGGCCCTTACAGGTCATTTGGTTCCATGTGTACACACACTCCGAGTTAAATAAACACTGAGGAGTTTACCCTGTAGCAAGGCTGCAGCTAAAGACAATGTAAGAACACATGTGTTACTGCATCTGCTATACTGCAGTTAACAGCAGTCCCAGTGCTGCGTGGGTACAGGTCAACATAACACTATGAAAAGGGCACAAGAGAAGCCCTTTACAGCCCAGTAGCACAGCTTCCTAATGGGCTTAGGGGTCAATCTGGGAAGGCCACACTCCCTTCTAGGGTCTCTTCTCCTGTGTCATAAAATAAACACGTTGCGATGCGACCCTGGCAGGGGTGACCATTAACACTCCTGCTGTAGGCCCCAGAGGTCACCCGGGAGTCAGCAGCCGCTGGTGGAGGAGGCAAGAAGAGGTGGTTTCCAATCGTCAGAATAAAGCTCTATTTAAGTTGACTCTTGTATCGCTTTAAAGAAAAGTTAAAAAATTCTTTCCATTTTATCTCGTTTTGTACTGCACCCTGCTGGCCTTTTAACCCATTTAGACCGTAGGATGTGTGGAAACGTCATAATCTAACCGATGGATTGCGAGGACGTGTACACACATCCTATAGCGCATTTTCATTGATATCAAATGAGAGGAAAATATTCAGATTTATTTTTCTTTTTTTGGGAGGGTTAGCCTCTCCTTCTGCACCATGCTTCTTGCTGTTCACGCATGCGCGTTGCCGTTCACTTCCATGTTTACCACTCGGATAGAAAGGCTAAAATCTAGAAAACTTAATCTAGCGAGCTCTCCGTGGTTTTGACCAGATGGATTAAAATATATATATATATATTTTGTCTTTACTGGGGACCCCCACCCTGACAAGAACTTGGAATTGTAGGAGTTGAGGCAAAACACTTTGTCTGACTCGGTATAATATTGTGAAAATAGCTTATATTATTATTTTGAACTTGTTTTCTTTCTTTTTATTTTTTTCTTTCTAGACATTAAAAAGGAATCCATGCAGCTTCAGAGGAAAGTGCCAGAGAGACCTAGCCCGGCATGTAATATGGCAGATGATTGGTCTGGTTTCCAGGCTATCCATGGCCCTCCGTCAGTGAAGCTCTGGTGCAGCAGACAGGCTGGCATTCACCTTGGCCTTGGGGAGCCATGCATGGAAGGAAGGAAGTGAGACGTGGCTAACCAGCTGTTGAAGTAAGCAGGCACGAACACCAGAACAGACTAGACAGGACTCACACCATAGAGCAACTCTATAATTCACACCCAATATGAGAGTGCCAACTATCAGTCAATGGCCACGAATAATATACCAGGCAAATTCTAATAATTTATTTTTTATTTTTTTATTAGTTATTTTTTTTTGTCTTACTCTTTTCGTTAACTGTTCTTTTTACGTAGACTATACCGAGGAGTGGAGTTTAAGCAAACTTCTGGAAACGTCATGTTCCTATGTCCTGTGTGGCTATCCTCATCCATCAAGTGCTCTGTGCGGTTAAGAAAAAAACAAATAATTATTTGCAGCTATAGTATTCGACCCATGTTTACAACAAGACCAACTACTACACGCCAGAAAAAATAAGACGGGGAGTCAGGATTCATTTTCCGTTTTGGCCTCCCTGCAAAGTGCTCATTACGCCCCCCAAACCCCCCCCCCCCCCCCCCCCCCCCCCACACGCACACACATCACACACGACACACACACATACACACACACACACACACACACACACACACACACACACACACACACACACACACACACACACACACCCTGCAACAATTACAGGGACATAGATCACATTCTTGGCCTGGCAAACACTAGATAACCCCAGCAGGCTTCGGGACATCTCATTCGCATTGGGAACGGTCTGGAAGACGCTTTGCTAGATGGATTTATACGTGGCCGGCGCTGCTTTCCAGTGATTGAATGTCTGTGTGCATGTGTTGAGCCGACTCGGCGGGGATCTGTCAGGGGACTCATAAGGCAGGTTTGAATTAGGCGTGGGATAGGAGGGGCGATGGCGTGCAAGCGTGTGAGCTTGCTGTGTGCGCACATGTACGCGCGTGTGTGTGTGCCTATGTGTGACTTTGAGTAGTTTATGGTGAAAGAGCGTGTAAATAGTGACCGGAGACAGATGTGGTCTCATCCTTGAAAGGCTGAGAATAAAGAGTTTTTCTTGCCATCGTTACCCAGACAAGGCCTCGCTCAGACCCAGTGGAAGATCAGGGTCATTCCTCAGGATGACGTGCTGATGTTATAGTTGATAGGGAGACTTAAAGTGTGTAGATGGGACCCCGTCAATAGCCTAAAACCAGACATAAACACATACTCAAACGTGCATGCACACGCATGTTAAAACCACTTAAACTCTTAGTTGACTGGAGTAATGGAGCATCCCAAGGCTTTATACTGGGTCCGCTCTTTTTTTTCCTCTACACCAAATATCTTTGACGAAATGGTCTACGAGCTCATTATACATCACAACGTGACACACGTTGAGTTTGTTCGTCAGCTATTTCCGCCGGTATGTTCGCCCCCTATAATATGGATGCTAGGTTTCATGTGGTTAACTATGCAGTGCAAGTGTGCACATACAAGACACACATTTACACCCACCTTCTATTTAAAAAAAGAAAAAAAACATGCAGAAAAGTAATCTGAAGTTATCACTGGTTGGCAATATCCTGTTCCACAAAGTGAAATTCAGCTCTAGAGAATTGGAGAGCTGTAGCACCTCCAACGCCCCTCGCCCTTCCCCCATCCATCCCAAGAGGGTTGTAAAACATGAGCCAGAGAGTTGTGCGGGACATAAACCCCACTACCTTTTAATGTAATATTGATTTACAAACGGTAAAACACCTCTTGGTCATGGTTTGTTAATTGTCAGTCCCTGAGGAATTGGGAACTGGTGGCTGAACTCGTGTTAGCGACCAAAGGGAACCAGTGGTCAGTTTCAATCTGCATCAGAAGGTTTTAGGTGTCGGGGTGTCTAGACAGTTGGCTTGGCGGTATATGCTGACAGTAAGCGACTGATATGAAACAACAAGATACATTACAGCAATGAAATACAGCGTTAAGGCCATGGTGAGAACGAACGGAACAACTGCACTCTGTCCAATGTGTCCCGAACCAGTGGGTCACTTCTGATTTGTGGACATGGAAAAAAAACTTTAGCCACATGAACCCTAGCGGCTATTCTGGGGGCGAACATTTGGTGAAAATAGCCGTTCTATTCACCGAATATATTTACGTAGACTAGAGGGGGAAAAGGAGAGGGCCTGGCATAGATGCCTGGGGGACTAAGTATAGGGTTTACTTTAAACGCATTAAAGGGGAATTCAACTCATTTTCTAATAATATACCTTAGAAATACTAACATAGTCCCCCTCCACTTCTGTTTAGCCTAGAACTGGAGGTCTAACTTGGGCTCATCATGTTATCAGTGACATCACGTCGGTGTACTCTGCAGGCCAAAGAGTCAAATAAAAGTCAAAAGTTGCAGTTGTTTCCTATGTCAAGCATAGTATTACTTTCATAAAACACCCTCAAATGAGGAGGCATAATTTGGTATAATGTTTAAATGGAAGAGGATAGAGCTAGGCTGATTAATGAATGTAGAAGAATGGTAATAATGATTAGTATTGAAATATTAATTTAGCAACAAACTAAATTTCATGACAAAACACAAACAATGCAGAAGTTATTAATCAAATAAAAGTGTAATTGGTAGACGGCAGCATTTTCATTAATTCTCTACTAGAACCTTCAAAATATAAACGGTGTTTCTGAAAGGAATGTGTAACTTGGCATATTAGCCAATTTGTAAAAGTAATAATATATATTTTTTGTCAAATAGGTTTTTATTGAGAACAGATTATGAATTTTGTGATGTAACTAATTACATTTTCCTTTTATAGAAAACAAATGGAAAAAAAAATAAAAAGACAAAAAAGAGAAAGAAAAGTAATAATTTCTTTGTTATTAAATTAATTATTATGTAATGCATTATCATTACTCCCAGTCATGGTCAAGGGCAGGCAAGGTCCCATTAGGAAACCTGACCTAGTCTGGTATCGTAACCAATATGTCAAGGTTGTGTGGCTTGGCCTAACCTCCTATATGTTTTGTTTCTGTTTAGTGCAATCAGGATTCCGTCCTGACTCTGCTAATTATTGTGAACCTGATTTACTTCAAAGCTAAACAATGTCTTGAAAAGTAATCTACTAATCTCACGGCACAGAAACATCATGTACAATTCAAGCTGCGTAGTTGGTTACATGTGTGCTACAGTTACAGTATGCTTTCATCCATATGAACCAAACATTCAGCGGAAATATAGCAGATCTACATAAGCTCACAGGACATTGCGGTGTGAGATTGTGTGGCTAGAGGGGGGAAAGTTGTGGGCCAAGGACCCCTGGGGGACCATGGTCAACAAAGTATAATATAGGGTTTAAGTGGTTAAGATTGCCCAATCAGAATCAACACCAAAAACCTTTTAATTATGTAGCCATTATACCAGTGCTGTAGCCTAGGTTTTTTTCAGACAGTATACCATAATTATTCCCTGCGCGACATGCGCACTTATAGGCTATATTGCTGTGGTCAATGGATGAAATGGTTAGCAGACAGTAGGCCCCTATGCTTTTAAATGAAACGCTGGCACGGCATACTACATATAGAATATAGCTTATAACGGTACTACACCACTGGCCTATACCAATATAGTTGGATTTACTATTGCTATACTGGTGCATATTGCTTTTTCCATTGACATCAGTAGGGAAATGTGGACTGTTTAATCATAACACAACATAATTATTTGCAAACCCCATACAAGGAGCATATACTATTTGTTCGTGCATTAAGCTACATATTGTGACCGTACAGCAGAGTAGAGTAAAGGCCATCTGGAGTTGACTGTTCACATGCCATAGTTCCAAATGGTTGGCAAACACCAGAGCCACAGGAGGCACTTCATTGCCGTAATGCTTTAAACCATCTTATTGCCAGGCTTACTAAATGTTATAGCAAAATGGCTCCCAGATTACCACCTGGAATTAACCATGATGCAGGACGCTGCAGCAAAGATGGCTTCCATTCACATTTGAATCCCCCCGCCGATAAATGCTTCCACATGAGACTGCTCTACCGCTGGAAGGCTGTGCTTCTCTTTTTTGAGACATGGAACAAACTATGTTGGTTTATGTAAGACGTGTGCAAAGAGAAGTAGGCCTCTGTCCTTTTTGAAAAGTCGTTAAGCCTACAGTACACCGAGTCCAAATGAAACTCATACAGCAACAACCAAAACATAATTTTCCATATCTCATGCAAATCTCAGAGGCACCCGTCTCTCTATACTTTTGTATGTCTTCTTGTGGTAAAATATCATTTACATTTCATGAGCCTGCTAACCCTTTTTTCCCCTTTGTCCCTTTGCAATGACGTGTCACGGGGCTGATTTACTGGGGCCAGTCATTTCCATGCAGGCCAGCGGCTCAAATGCCCTCCCTGGTGCAGATGAATATTTACATGGCAGTTAACAGGTGGCGAGTAGTTTAATGGCGGTAATTGCTCCATGGCACGTGTAGCAGAAGAGGAGGTGTTTGACTTCTGTGCCTCGGGGCTATCCTGCCCCATGATAATGCATCCCAGGAGATTTGTGTGTGTGTGTGTGTGTGTGTGTGTGTGTGTGTGTGTGTGTGTGTGTGTGGGGGTGTGTGTGTGGGGGGGGGTGTGTGTGTGTGTGTGTGTGTGTGTGTGTGTGTGCGCTTGCACGCTTGCATGCGGGTGCTGACCCTGATGAATACGTAATCAACGTCAAGTATAGCAGCTGTACTATATTTAATAATGCATTGAGTATTATTATGGAAAAGTGCTGCTTTCAAACAGTTTTATAACCCAAATGCTGACATGTGTCAAGCTTTTGTATCTTTTCCATTATTGGTTATTCCATTCCAGAATCATGTACATCGTTGTGGGTAGCTTTCTTTCTGCTAATGTTCAGTTATTCTTTTTTTATTATGCTCATTCTGTGTAATCGGTGTCTATAAAACCTACCGTATTCTGAAGTGAAATATGCACACTAAAGCAGCACACTGCACACAATGTAATGTAATGTAATTACAATGTCTTGTACTAAAAAGTGTCATACAGTGTGTATTCTCTATTCCAGGACTAGTTTTTCACTATTTATTTATTTATTTATTTATTTATGTATACCTTCACATGGATCCTGCTCTCATGGATAATAATAATAATTTAAAAAAGCAAAGTGAGACAGATATATAATTCAATTTAACAGGATAGAGATGTGGTTTTTGGGATTAGTTATTAACCAATAACCACTGCTGTCTGTTCCTCAGTCCACCAGAGAGAGATGAGCTTTTAACGTCCGTCTGACACCCATGCAAATGAGGGAGCTCTGGAATGCTCCACACGCCAAGCAGATGGACCTGACAAGCCCCTCCCCACCGGCCTTAAGGTACATGACATCACCACATATGGCCACCTTGATTGATCTGTCTATTAAGCGCGATGGCTGGCTCAGAAAGGGTGGGGGGGTAGAAGCAAGGCTAAGAAATTAATGGTGGTTCTCAAAGTGGGGTCTGAGGACCCCCAGGGGTCCGTGAAAGGGGTTCCAAGGGGTCCCCAGCTAAATAATCATACCAAATGTACCCATACAGGTCTAACTCTGAGAGATTATAAATGGAACCAAATGGTTCCATTTGGATCCACTGGTCTACACTCCCAGAGTTATGGGGTCCGTGAAATAATGCATACAAAAGCGGGGGTCTCTTTGAAATTCAAAAAGTTTGAGAACCACTGTTGTCGAGACTGTTTAATCCTATATTAAAATTGGCTTAAGGGAGGCGGGCGGACCCATGACATATAAGCATGCCCATATATGGCCATATACTGATGGAGCCGGCTGGACCAGCTCATGAACAAGGACTATTTATGAACGATTGTGACCGTTATATGGTACAGGAATATAAAAGAAGACATATCACAGGTTGTTTTCTAATCACTTGCTTTTCGATGTGCACAGTACATCATTTTATTGAGGCATCTAAACAGCGGCATTTCTGTCTGGGAGTTATAGCAAGATTTGGTTACCAGACAGGAAACGGTGGACAGTATCGCAATATCTTGGCACGTCCAGAAACGTACTTTGTGCTCTATAAAACTATACAGTGTACACATCGAAAAGCAACACAGCAGGCAATGATGTGTTATATGTCTTTTATTTTCCAGAAGCGATTATTTTACAATGGTTTCAATCATTCAGAAATTGTGTTTGTTCATATGCTTGTCCACTCAGCTCCATTGACTCCAATGTATTCCACCAGAGTTTCGGCAACAGATTGCCACTGAGTGTGACGAATCTCGAATCTGCCGGCTGGAATTGCAGGGATAGAGAAAATGACGTCGGCAACCCTTCCTTCATTCTCACTTGTTCCTATATAGGGTCGCGTAGCAGCCATGGCTAATACAGAGTTAAAGTATAACACTGCGTAGGGGGAAATGAACAGTGAGAGAGGAAGGAGGCCGGACGGGCCTCCAGATGTAGACACACCACAGCGCTGCGGCGAAGAGCTTGTGTAGTCCTACTGTGCTTCTGGCAGGTTGCTGCGGAGGCCTGTCACTGCACACAGCAGGGTGTCCAGCCTCTACATGGTATTCTGCAGTGCATCGACAGGGGAGATTCATAAATCACTGGAACACACACACAGTCCATTTCGTCCACCACCACCACCACCACAGCCAAGACAGTCCTCTAGTCACACTTACAAAACCACAGATATTTTAATAATATCCCTCCTTAACCGCCCCACACAGTTTGACCACCTAAACCCTCTTAGAGTAAAAGCGTAAAACTGTACGTAGTGAAACTGACCTGAGTTCTCTCTGTACGTTTTGCTGTGAAAATGTCAATCTTTTCACCAAAATTGTCTATCTAAGCATCTACATGTAGATTGGCTATTTTGGCAAATGTCTGCCCAGAATATGGATGATGGTCAAGAAGTTAACATTGTGTTCATACTATAGGGTATAGGGCATATCTAAACAAACAAACAAACAAATCCATAAATAAATATTGTGCACATCATCATCAAGTGGTTGCACATCAAACACTACTGATGAAAAAAAGAATACTAAGCATTTCTCCTCAATATGGTCCATTACTATCATCAAGCTAACTGCTACAGTAGAAGGCTCAGAATTGTGAGTGTAGAAAATGTTACAATTATGTTCAGTGATAATTATGCTAACAAGCCATTTTCAGATTTGCTCGAACCCCAATCTCCCAGTCTCAGGGCGGACACTGTAACCACAAGGCTTTATAGTACTTTATAGTTATAAAGAAGAAAACAAATGAATTGTGACATATTTGGCTGAAGATATAGCATAAACATATCAGACAGAACAGACAAAACGTTTTGTTTTCATTGCAAAATGTCAGAATAAAAAATCCACTTCCACAGAGTATTTCCGCCCCACATTTGTACTGTGGCTGCTCATTTCACTGCCACTTGTAATTCCATCCTCTGGCCTTGCCTAACATGATACATTACAATTAGTTGTGACAGCTATGTTATCACTTTGGCAGATTTTATGTTTTATTTTTAGTGTTTCACATGGATATGACAAAAACAACATTCAGAAAAAAGCAAAAACAAACAAACAAAGAAAAACACTATGGACTCATTCATTCTTACATTATGATGTGGTCCTTTCCTAAACAGAATGAAGGATATTGTATAAGTGTTAAACTACTTTGCTCCAAATACAAAATAGTTCAACTGTGTGATTTTCAATTAGTTTATTTGATTAAGATTGTAGGGCACCAATGTGTTGCTGACATCAGAAACCGAGCACACTTTATATAGCTTCAGTACAAGTACAAGCTTGGCTCAAGTCACTTTATAGATTGATAAACAATGTTTGAGATTCACAGTATCACAGTGGGTAGTCTCTTCAAAAGCAGTAGGCAAAAATATATTTTGTTATAGTTATTGTTACAGTTTCTATAAATAACCCACATACTAAATGAATATAAGAACTGCAAACACATAATTTTACAGCATTTACTTGCTCAGATGCAGAGAACAGGACAAACATGGGCGACACAGAGATTGTCAGTATCACCTCGTTTTTATCCTAGAATGCAACAAGGCAAAGCTCATAAACCCTTCAATTGGGGCAGAAAATGACAGACTGTCCTCCTGGAAAGAGCGGTTCATTGGTTTGGGTTGAAAACTGGCAGTGATGAAGAAGACAGGGATGTATATTTATGCCAGCCAGACACCCACATACTGTAGGCCTCCATAATCAATCCTTCGATCTGTCAGACTGCAGACTCAGCCAAACAGCAGTGTATGCGACAGTAAGAGAGGAGTGAGTGTGATGGAACTTACTGTATGGTAAACACTGTGAGGCTGTGCCCATGGCCATTTTGCTAACCTTTATTTATCCAGGGAAGCTTTTGCTGAGAGTACATCCTACTTTTTAAACACCACCCTGCTTTGCTGTTGTCGAGTTACACACACGTTTAAAGTTTACACTGCTGGCTGTCAAACAGAACCGCTCTCTTTGTCAGCTAGCCACTGAGTAGCCCTACTGTGTTAGGCTGGAGTTTATTTTTAAGTGCCGTGCTTATGAAGGTGCCTTATGGTTGTTTATGGATGGAGACCATTTACTTGCTTACTTTCCAACACAAACTCCAGCTTTGTGTGTTTGTGTGAATCATAGCGATTGGCTGAGCACGACATCGAGATGATTTCATTGGCTGAGTAAAGTACGTATTGAGGATAAAAAGTGAGGGCAGAGAATTGAAGACGGAAAAGTGAGGACGCACATTGTGATTGGCCAGAATGAGATGATATATGATGATGTATAAGAGTGTCTAAGAGCGCCCCTCACTTCACAGTTCACACAGGTGTGATTTGTTTTATAATTACATGGGTCTAATCGAGCTCTCATTGTAGCGGTGCAAGAAATGTGCATTCAAAATGTATTATTATTATCATAATTGTTCATTAGCAGCTTAACTCATTATCCTGTACCGGAGAGACTGGGGTGAGTTCAATCAAAAATCATCACTGACCAGGTGGAGATGGTGCTGTAACTGGAGGGATCTATTTGACCTATACTGCCAAATCAATGATGACCTGACATAGCATAGCAAGAAAAGAGGCCCCTTCACAATCTTGCAGTTAGCTTCGTCTTTCAAACTTCTTGAACAAAGGTAGTGACATATTCTGTCATTTCACAGAACCCCTGCCATTTAAGCTGTAAAAAATATTAGCCCAGGGCCGTTCCACCGGACTCACTGACATCTTGAAATAATACAGTGGCACACTGAGAGATAGAAAGGAAAAGAGATACTTGTTCTCATCTCTCATCTCTGGCCTGGCCCGTCTGAGAAGCCAGTGTCGTGATCTCTATAAATATAGTAGCCGTTTGAAAAATAACAGGGGTTCGCATGCCACTGCGATGACATGCTCCCCACACTGTCCACCCAACAGCTATCTGGAACGCAGTTTTCCATAATGTTCCACCAAAGATGGAGCTTCCAACGCCAACACACACACACACACACACACACACACACACACACACACACACTAAAATACACATCTTATACAGGGACCAGTGGACACGAGAGTGTGGCAAAAGACAGCCGTGCATGAGATGAGCTACCTAATCACGAAGCAAAAGGCCTAGGAGAGACAGGAGGGATTAAAGGATGAAGGGAGTATATGGACAAGTGAAGAAACCAGTGGCCATTTAACGTGACCAGTCATGAACACGTCGAGGCGGACCGGCTCTCTGGTGCAATTACCAAGCGGATGGCGACGCGACTCGACCACAGCTCGTTTTAATCCACGGAATGACAGGCAGCATGAGGACAACATAAGTGGCGATGTGTCAAAAGGCAGTGTTTTTCTGTTTGCGCGAGGAGCATGCAAACGTCACCATATAGGAATGGCAAAAGAAATTGGCAGATGATACATGTAATTACACCCTGTTGTCATGCTTTCTTCACATTCTGTCTGCATAACCCCTGTCTGTCCCCTTTTCTCTCCCCCACTTTTTCCTCTTTTTCTCCTCATTGTTTCTCTCCATATTCCCCTTTTCCCTGCATTTCTATCTTTGTAGTGGCGGTTGTCTGAGCATAGGCAGCGCAGGGCATTTTTTCTTTCTACATATTTCAAGGCTTTGGTAATGTATTGGCTGATTGATACAAGGTCCCGCATACCATACGGCTCCACTGAGATTTACAATCTGGCCCATTCCTCGAAACCATTCAAGAGGAGTACCATGCCAAAAATATCTTTTGGTGTTTAGTTATAGGAGGTTAAGAGGAGGACCCCTTGTATCCTAGTTTCTTTGCTGCAGCACTTTGTTCTCTTTGCATGTGACTATTTACCCTGTTGTTTGTTGACTAGGGTTCATTCTTACTCTTATTACGAACTTGCAAGTCACTATAGATAATAGCATCTGCTAAATTGTAAATTGCAGGATGGACATAAAACTTGCTGCACATGAGTTCCAAAAAGAGAATTAAAAAAATGCAAAGGAATGGAAAATCTGATTAGAATAATTTAGAATGATCTGATTCTGGTACTGTAACCCATATGGGTCTCCCTTGCAGGGTGAGAACATTATTTGTCACCAGTATGACATCATTATCACAATTGACAGTGACATCACCCAGATCAGCACATGCCATAAAACATATTCCTGTCTTCTGTTATAATTAATACACAACTTCCACAATTCAACTCATGAAACTCTTCCAGACATTATAAACATCACCTTTCAGTTATATGGGACTGATTTGCTATGTTTTGTGGATCTATGATGTAATTTTCTGTGACAGAGTTGTGACATGCGCATGAGACCCATATATTCTTGAGAATACACATTTTTTCCAGGCAAAAAGGATGGAAAAGTAACATCATTCAATCAGCCAAATACTGTGAAGTTTTGCCGTGGCTGCTGTGTCCGTCTGTTCTGTGGGCCAGGTTGGCTGTTAGACAACTGTGTTGGTTTAGGATCATCTCCTGTTTGGCTGATGGAATAGTGGAAATGACTGTTGAGTTTGCTGGATCCTGCCAGCCATTGTGCCAAGTTTGTTTCCTGCTCTGTCGGTGAGACTCACTCAAATTAAATCCACAGCATTTTCTCAATTCGCCATTTGTTTGAGCACGACTACTTTGTGATCACCACAAACACCACGCCTTCTGCTTTGATTCCAGATGGAGAAATGCCCATCAAGCTAGGTGTTCGCTAAATACCCAGCTGTGTAAATTGTTAATTTGACGTCAGTAAACAAAAACCTGAGCTGTCCGCTGAGACAAATATGATAATTGTTTGCGGATTATGGAGATCTGGCAGGCAACTTGGCAGAGACTGTGAGTAAACTGGGAGAAAGCTCAACTCAAACAAAAGGCACTTCCTCAGGCAGTGGAGCGGTTGAGCTGTATATACGGTACACAATACGGTATATTCCGTGAGAACACATGTTTATGAGGTTGACATTTTGGTTCAATCACTATTATACACTGCATTGGAGAAAGAAACCCCAGTAAATAAAATGTATTATGTTACACAGTTATCAATATATACAGCTAATTCAATTAATAATTGTGGGCTTGAGTAGTGAGTCCATTATTCCTGGGGCCGTGTGACATCATGTGGGGCAACCAATAGGAAAACAGAGGGAGCGGGGTTACACCGTTTTCATTGGTTACTAGACTGTGACGTCATGTCATGTGACGTCATGTCAATTGACACTCTTTATCGACTCTTTGGTCCAGTTTTATAGCCCGCACCCTGTGATGTCATGTGGGTCAACCAATAGGAAGACGATGCAGGGCACACAGTATTATCCAGTTAGTTTTATGCTATAGGCAACACTATTGTTCTCGGTCCGAGATTTTTTTCCTTGCAAAGTGAACCTGCTTCAGAATTTCACCTTTCTAGTTTATGTTATTGTCTTAACCCTTAACCCACTGGGATTAGTTAATAACATGCCAGGATATCGTCCCATTCAACCCTTATTTTGAAGATGCAAAACACCGCGACCGGATGTTGTGTTGCTTAATGGTGTGTGTGTTGTCGGATGGATTGTTATTGTTTCACAAGCCGAGGAGAAGTATAGGCCGGCACCATTTCTGCAACCGCTAGGCTCCGTGCAGTAAGCGTCGTTTTGACCAGAAATGCCGCCTGGGATGGGGATTTGGAGACTAAAGCGACTGAAATCATGCATGCTCGTGGACAATCAAGATGGCACAGTCCAGTGTCTAAGCTAACAACAGATACTGTAGCCATACGAAGCTAATGTGAGTAGCCTTTCCACTAGATCGGATCAAACACATTTAAACAACTGAATAAACGTAGGCTACGTATTATCGCTTCCTGACAAATGACAGGCTACGTTTTTTGGTGGGGATATGGTTAAGTCTTTCGCAACATTGGGCGGCCCAATAGACGAGTGCTTGGACATGGCCTCAAATGCCTGACAGTGAGCTTCTAGTTTGATTCTCAGACGGTTGGATTTGCTGCATGTCTCTCCGCTGCACTCTCTTTGCGTTTTCATGACTTTGACAGATTACTTTTTGTATAGTCATCTCTCATCTGTCTGAAATATACCTCTTTTCCACAGTAGTAGCAGTGAAAGGTTCTGAGGCCGACGGAGGACGATTGAGAATGGTTCCATTACACTGCTCCTCCTTGTGGATAGGGGAGGGCTGTCTTACTGAGACATATAGTCCAGGAAGTAAGTGAGCCCAGTGTCGATGACATCAGAGACACTGGGCTTACTGCTAAAATCTAAAATATCTAAAACCACATATTACACACATTCATCGGTTCTGTGCATTATGCAGAGGGGAGAGGATATAATGTATAATATAGCCTGTATATGTTTACTCAATGTGTGTTGCACTTGCAACCACATCAGTTTCAAATTATCCCTGACGCTCGGCCGTTTAAAACAATGAGGGGTTAAACCAAGGGGCTTGTTAGCTGAGCCTGGAGCATGTAGTAATTCATAAATCTGCACAGAATGTTTGCAATTACCACAAAATACCAAAGAGAGATTCAAACCGCTAGACTAGAGGGACCAAGAAATTGTGCAGCATCTCTATAGATATACAAAGTACAATAATATACCACCACCATCCTATTTTTACAATCCCCCCTCATCTCACCTCACCCCACCCCACCCCACCTCTCTCTCTCTCTCTCTCTCTCTCTCTCTCTCTCTCTCTCTCTCTCTCTCTCTCTCTCTCTGGAGAAGTACTCTGACAATGGGTACTGTAGTGTATAGTCTGTCTAAAAGGTTCAGCTGTAAAGTGCATGTGACGCATAGCATTAAAGTCTTCAAAGAAATGTAGGGGTGCAACAGTTAATCAAACTAATCATTTATCGGTATAGAATCTGTCTCAAAATAATTGAGATCATTTTCACCGATATTGATGGCGCAATTATAATTTGATCATCAATGGCTTTGTACTCGCAGAGCAGCCAGTCTGCCTATCCCTCTCTCTTTAAGAACATCAGCTGTTAGTGGGGAGGGGGGCTTACCATCTATGTACAGCAAAACAAAAAAATTACATTTTAAATTCAGCAATGAGATCAATATAATATAAATATAATAAAAATAATGTATATCGGTATCTGAATTGAATTGGTATCGGTATCGGCCAATATGACCCTGCAAATCAGAGATCAGATATCAGTCATTTGTGCATCTCTAATTTAATTAATTATAAAAGTGTCATTCGTAGCATTTGTAGCATCCATGTCTCGGCCCCATACAGCAGTACCCATTCCACGGTAGCCATTCTCTTGGGGCCATCTCGCATGTCAGATGTCCACACTGGATGAGCGGCTGTCAGGGTACTGTGTCAGGGTACCTGGAACTGGTAGCGAAAAGCTGAAACTACAGGAGCCAACCAAATGCATATAGTTATAGGAGGGGAAAGAGGTGCACCGCCTACGTAGACACGTTGTGGCACGACAGCGGAGCGATCCAATTTGGGGCAAAAATAGGCAACGACACTTGCTGTTGTGGCTTTCGCTTTTATTTTATATTTTTCAAATGTTATCTTTTTGTGGCTTTCGCCTCTATTTTATTATTTTTTTATGGAGGGTCAGACAGTAGGCTGACAGGAAATGGGGGAGAGAGATGGGGGAGTGACATGCAGTAAAGGCCGTCGGGATCGGGAGTCGAACCCACGGCACACTGCCAGACTGGATTACCAGCCAAGGCACCTGGACCGCTGAACCACGGCCCAGTTTATTTTATATTTTTTATAGAGGAACAGACAGTAGGCTGACAGGAAATGGGGGAGAGAGATGGGGGAGTGACATGCAGTAAAGGCCGTCGGGATCGGGAGTCGAGCCCACGGCACACTGCCAGACTCGGGCTCCGGCCAAGGTGCCTGGACCGCTGAGCCACGGCCCAGGCCTCCTGCAACAATATTTATGCTCCACACCTTTGCGCAACAAAAATAGGGCGAAAGTGGTACAATCGATTTGTTGATATATAAAACACATTGATTATTTGATTAATCAAAAGAGTAGAATAATTACGGGTAAAATAATCAATAGTTGAAGCCCAAATCAAATGGTTGATTGCCAGTTCTTTAAAGAGGACAGTAGTGTTTGGAAAGCTGTGGCTAGCAGTCTAATAATCCCACTGCCACTGTGGGACCACAGAGCCTGGCTGGCACTGGGATCAAAGCCTGAGTTCCTCATCCTTTCTACAATGGAAGCCAAATGTCCAAAGAGGCTGAGGACTTTAATGTCTAGAAAAAGTGAGGGGACAGCTTTGGCACTGGTGGCGCGCACACACACACACACACACACACACACACACACACACACACACACACACACTTTGAGGCACTTGTCTTCAGGGATGGGTGGTCTGTCGGGGCTGGAATGGGACGTGTGTGTAGGGGTGTGTTAGCTGCCTTTGTGTCAGGGAGTGGGGTCTTTGTTCCCTTAACCAGGGAGGTGGGACCAACAGATTAAGCCTTTAGAAGTGCAACCGACCACCATGGGGGCACGCCACAGGGGAGTGTGCACGTGCGTGCGTGCATGGCGTGCATGTGTGCATGTGTGCTATCTTGTAATTTTGTGAAGGTGTTCGTTTTAGTATGAAAAAGTACCCATAATAGTAAATAAATTAGATTGCCTGTTTTTGAAAATGTTGACATTTTAGAAATGTTCCACCATGCACAGAATATGCCAGGTTGAAAGTCACTAAGTCTGTCTGTGGGTTTTATAAACATTTTATGCAACTAAAATGATTTGACAATAATAAACGCACGTTTTCTCGTGCCAATAAATCTCCTTTGAATTGAATGGAATCGAATATTAACAACAGCTTGTGACTACAACTAACTAACTACATTGGACAGGTTCCTTGTTCTCTTTCCTGAAAAAGTAACGTTTTTTTCACATACAACAAGCGGTCTGCCAGTGACAGTTTGTAACTATTTGAATGCATATTAGCATGATTTAGCCAGATTGTGATGGGGGTCAACAGGTCAATAGTTCTTATCCATCTGTCCCTCTGATGGCATGGCTCCCAGGTCAGTGTGATTCCTCTGTGAGGGAGCTAATCTCCCCACGGCACTCAGTGAGCCTCCTGTGATCTGTTCCTCTAAAGCCCCTCATCCCCACACGCTGCACAATGGGTCCGGCCGAGGGGAGGGACACCGTCATAACACACGTGCACGGACACTGGCACGTTCACTTGTATAGTGTATACACACAGATACATGCTCGCACACACACACACACACACACACACACACACACACACACACACACACACACACACACATACATACAGCGTTTTGGATTACTATACTATACTTGTGAGGACATCAACATTTTACGATGCCAATTGTATGAATGCAGTTTCTACAATTCCTTTGCCGTTTTTAGTGTAAGCCGTTAGCCCAAAGCTGCAACATAGCCCTGCAAGGCTGCAACGCATTGTGAGCATGTATACTGTAGATTGGCACTTTTTCGGTGTGCGGCATCTGCATGAAATTATTATAGAGGCATACACTCCAACCCTAACCCCTAAAATTCCATTCCTTGTTCAACATAAAACAATAGTGTATGGGCCAGGAAAATGGTACTCAAAATGTCTATTTCTCAAAATCTATTATCCTTATTTGGCAAGTACAGTATTAGTAATACATGTACATACGCACACACACTCACACACTCACACACACACACACACACACACACACACACACACACACACACACACACACACACACACACACACACACACACACAACTCAGAACACACACAAACAGATGGGCTGTTATGCAGACAAAGGTGGAGAGGCAAATAAATACCTCTTCTTTTGATTGGAGCATGTCTGAAGCGTCATCCTCTGTGAGACAGATTGTCCCAAAACATTCAGAGCAGACATATACAAAACGCTTGGTTGTTTTCCCTCATAGACGCTGGTTTGTTGAAACGTCAGGATTTAGTGTCAGGGACTCAGGACAGGCCTGGGTCAGCATGCTGTTGTTGTAGTTAACCTCAGCATTTGGTTTAAACCCTATTGGTTGACCGGAGTCCCTCAGAGCTCTCTACTAGTGGCTTTTCTGTTTTCTCTCTGCAATAGCCAATCCATAATAGAAATTATGGGGTTTAAGTGTTGAAACTGCTTGGAGCACCAGATCTCACCACATTGAGATTCTGGGCCCTATTGCCTTACACACCTTATGCCTAAACGTTTTAGGTAGGCATGTAACGATATATCATATATCGATATATATCGATATTAATCCCGACGATATGAATCGATTCATTGAAATAAAAAAAACGGTTTTCTTTTCTTTTTTTAGGGGGGCTAGTGTGTGATGTGAAATGTGAGCTTTAGTCATATTCCATCATATTCAAGTGCTTTTGGAGAGAAATGATAGTCACTTTCAGTAGTAGAGCACTGTAGAGGGGAGCTGTGTGTGTCTGCCCAGGTGATGATGGTCGTTGATGCTCATCAAGGAAGCCAATTATGTTTCTGCACTGTCAAAAGTAATGCTTCTTTTGCAATGTAGTTAAATAAAAAATCTCAGGGGGAAGATAAATTATATAAAATTTAAAACACAGTAATGTTTCTTTAAAATATATATATGTAGTTTAATATCGTGATACGAATCGTATCGTGAGTTGAGTGAATCGTTACATGCCTAGTTTTAGGTATTCCTTACTGACTAAGTAAGGAACACCAGAGTACCTTTCATTTAAAGTAAACTACACTTTTTCAGTAGATTAGTGGCAGCCATATAGTCTTCCTGAAGCCTCTCCCTTTCATGAAACATCGCATTATCCTCCACTCTTATATTCTCTCTCACACTCTCCTCTGCTCTTCCCTCTCTATTTTTCCTCTGTCTGTCGTGCCAGGCGTCTGAGCAAACAAACACACGAGAGTTTGCGGCGAGCCAGACGGCACGATGTGGGATTGTTTGCGTTGGTTGCTCCCGTGCGGGAGAAAGTTTTCTTAAGAGCTATACAGAGGTCTGGAGCTCAACGGTGAGACCACAAAACAAATATTTACCATCGCGCCTCCGGTGCCATGGTCCTTTTTTCTCTGCCCCTTGGACGAGGAGTTGGAGGATGGACCATGTATTTTGGCCGGGAGAAAAGAGAGAGTTGGTGGTCCACGGATGCTGGAGAGGGGCTTCCTCTTACCACTATTTTGCCATGATTTGAGTCAAAAGGAAATCGTCTCTCTTATGGTTTATTCATACATTACATACTGAAAACTGCTCAGTTGAGTTATTTTCAGCAAGCAACACGATTGAAGTATGAATTAGCGTTCACTGTGTTAGCTCTCTTGACTTGAATGAAAGTTCATCATTTCATCCATCATTGAAACATGACTGAACAGCATTTCATCCAACTTTGATCTAGGATAGGAATCCTTGGTTTTATAACGATATCCACATTCATCCAATGGTCCTGTAGCTAGGTTTGTCAACCAGCCTCCTGCTGCTGAATATCCACAGGGGGAGGTGGTGGTAAATGTATACACTCCTCTTTTTAACACCATTGTTAGGTGACATGTCTTAGAAATTAGAGGCTTTTATTAGACTTCCTAACACAAAATAAGTGGATTGTCTTGAATAGTCTAAGAAAACAACAATTGCCAGCCAGTCTGTTTCTGATTCATGGATAATATATAGCTCACTGCCTCGATATATATCACTTTGATCAATCAAAAGAATGTTGGGTCTTGTGCACTGGTTCGAAATGATTCCTTGATTGTGAAGGCTGACAGCGCGGCCGGGTTCCCAAATGGGGAGCCACACAAGTTATGCCTAATCTACCCATCTTAGTACGTTGGTGTCCCGTGCAAATAGCAGACACAATCTCACAATGTGTTGCATAAATCAGAGTTTAGTATCCTTCTTTCCCCACTGGACCCAAACCCTCACCCACACCATGTTCCCTCCACTGACCCAAATAGTCCTGCAATGCCCTTACTTCCCTGCTTATAATCTCTACACTCACTATGCCTTCCTAATACGATCAAGAACAAATCAACAGACATCCCCATCCCTCCAATGCGGCTATTAAGCTAGGCTTCTGGCTGAATATAAAGCGCCTGTGCCTTCGCTCCCCTGCCCGTAAAAATGCACATGTTTGACTGTGAGGTCACAGAAGGAGACAGAAATACCCACTTCCTGGATGGGGGCGGCACAGTAGGGGGGCCTCTGTCAATCAGGCGGCAGCACAGAGACACTTTGGGACGCGCACCGCCACACATCAGTGATGAACAATGAAGCGTTACAGGAAGTGGATGATTGCACACGTTGAGCTACTGAGGGCCGTGCTTGATGGACAGATATGCAGGTCTTTAATATGCTGCAGAAAGGAAATAGCTGTATGCTTTACTGACCCATGCATGAAGCCGTCCGCATGCCGGTCACGGACAGCACTTTTTTTTCTTTTTCGGTAGCTGAAAATATGTCATTTTGGTCGAGGCGAAAAGTGTCGAGCGGCAAAGCAGAAGTTCAAGTTATAGCCTTGAGTGCCTGGCAGTCCTTCCATCAGAGAGTTGTTGTGAGGTCATCCTGGCAACAAGTCCTGCTTGAGTTTCCTTATCACGCCTCAAAGCCAGAGGTGAGCAAGCATTTTCTGTTGCTGCCCACAGGACCTGGTCCTGTCCCATCTTTGACAATTTTAAATTTTAAATTTTAAAACCACGGTTGCACTGTGGTTTTTGTCAACTCCAACTCATTGCTGATTGTTTCTCCTAACTTCTTATTTTACTGCTATTACCATGGTTATGCGCATGCATAAAGTGAGTGGCAAATCGAGTGGCAAAGTGAGTTTAATGTTGTTTAACGTGGTTTAATGCAATCAGAAAGGACTTTTATTTTTGGATGTATGGGCTGTCAAGGCCCGCATAACTTCCGGGTATGAAGATGATGATGTCACATGCATACCCTTTAATGACTGTACACTCTTTTGTGATTTGGGCCTGTGTTTTCCACTTTAGTCTTGCTTTTTGTATATTATTGCAAATACTCTTATCGGCTGCATATGTCGGTCGTATGTCAGTGTTTTCCGTCGGCCAAACAGCGATTGGCTGATGACGTAACTAAGTACTGTACGTTTGGTGATCGGATCGAAACAACCAAGCGTTTTGTATACTGTATGTCTGCTCTGAATGTTTTGGGGCAATCTGTCTCTGTGTGTGTGTGTGTGTGTGTGTGTGTGTGTGTGTGTGTGTGTGTGTGTGTCGGAGTAAGAATGGTGGTCCCTTCTTGGCTGTTGATGCTGACATAACTATAAGGTACGTTTCAAGCTTGGTATAAGGTCAATAACGGTCAACAGCAGTTGTAATAGACATTAGTTAGTAATGAGCTACACTTCCTAACCGTCTGCCCACTGTACAAAGACATCAGAGACATATACTTCCCACGGATTACAATCACCCAAGTACAACAATGTGCAAACACAGCAGCGAGATTTGTGAGCTGCTGTGACAGGAGAAGGACCTCCATACATAGAAATTCTGTTATATAAACAGAGCAACTAACTTTAATTCAATTACATTAGAATAAATTGCTGCTACTTGTCGCAGATGTTTTTATACTAAGTGAATGCAAAAACATTGAAATACTGCTGTCAACTTTCAAATGTATATATATCCTATATGGATGTATAACTATCTCTGACAGAAAATGCACAATCTTTTCATAGTTTCACAAGATAGTATTACCCAAAGTGTTAAAGGTATATTCAGTGATTTCACGTCATTCAAATATCACTTATTTTTTGTTTTGTTGTGATAATCCTCCCTACTATAGAGTGTGCTAACCATATAAGAAGTTCCTCCCTGTCCCCAGTTAACCCCTTGGGTCAAAAAACCGTAGGTTTCGTTTTTGGCTAGGTGGCCCAGCCTTCATCCAATCATGATCGAGTGGGGGCGGGCCTTGGTGTGCGACCTGTCGCGTGTCCCCCCACTGTAGTGCGTGCATGTGCACATCTTGTTACCGGGGCGGACCGGAGGGTTTTCCAAATCACTGAATGCTCCTTTAATGTAACACAGCTCTGTTTACACGTTTATTTAATTCCTATTTATATCCAATATTTATTTGTAAATACATTGTTTTATTTTGATTGTCTTGTTTCACTTCTGCTTTGGCAATGTAAACGTACGTTTTCTCAAGCCAATAAAGCTCATTTGAATTGAATTGAATTGAATAGTAACAGTACTTGCACGCTCTGCTTGTGCACAAGTAGGCCATGTATGGCCTACTTGTGTGCAAGCGCAAGTTGGTACCTCCCTAACCCTATTATTATTATTATTATTATCTGGCTCTGCCTCCATTAGCAAGCATCTTGTGTCAACTTAAATGTACCATATACATACAGGTGGCGTAACTTGCCATTGTTGCAGAACACACAGACTGCACATGTCACTGTAGGCTACACTAGCCTTTTCATCACATTATTACTCAGTGATGCTTCAAGCAACACCAGTCCTTTGTTCAATAATATTGACTCTAGTCTCCAAGAAAAAAATACCAGATCAGCAGTAGACCTGTGGCGCCCTCTAGTGTTTCTTACAACTCACTGTTTCTCTGCTGCACTTGCACAACATCATCACTGTAGCCGCACTGGGAAAAAAAGTGAAAAACATATTTATTGTTTGATGTTGTTGAAATTCTATAATATGTTTTGATGTAATGGGCATTAGTGTAATGAAGTTGTACTGTATATTGGACGGAGCTCCATTATCCAGCCTCTGTAATGATGATGATAATAATGACGGTAATGATAATCATAATGATCACGATGATAATCATAATCATAATGATGATAATAACTTATAATGATAACATTTTCATTCATTAAAAATATTATTTCAAGTTCAGTACCTCTCCTTTCATCCAATCCTAACCTGGCCTGGATGCAAGGCATTGTGAGCTTTTAGGTCGGCTATTTTCAGCGCCCGTTAGAAAGACCACTACAATAGCACCGCAGTAAAATACATTGTCTCAAGTACTGTACTTAAGTACAATGTTGAGATGTTTGTACTTTACTTGAGTATTTACTACTTTTATACTTACCTACTTTTACTCCATAACAATTATTTGAAAACTTTAGTTACCACCTGGCCAGTTGAATAGATAACAGGACATTTGGTCACTGTGCTATAATAATAATAATAATAATACATTTGATTTATAACGCACTTTACATTTGAAGCAAATCCCAAAGTGCTACAGGCAGAAAAATAAGAATAAAAACAGTTAAAACATTCTGTGGACACCTAAGCAGCTAAAAGGTTAGAAGAAGCACACAGGGCAGCTTAAAAGTCTGACTTGGCAAATGCCTTACCTGGAAGGCATTTGGAGGAAGGTCTTTAGTCCCTTTTTAAAAGCATCCATGGACTGTGGTGCTCATTCAAGTCTGATCTAGCAACACCTCAGTCATTTACTTTTGTACTTTTTTGAATTCCAAAACTTGCAATGTTGATAATTCTACTTTTTACACAATTACACCACTCAGTTCAGTGGCCTTCTGGCCTGAGATTGGTCACCCCGGAGGTCGGGGTGCGATCAGCCCAGCCGGGTGATAGCCTACCAAAGGGTTTAGCGGCACTCAGCATCAAGGGTCCGGGGGTAATATAGCGACATATAGCGTCATGTCCAGGGGATGTAGCCTACTAGTACATCAAGCTGCCTGGCACTGCAGGAACCATGGGAGATAGGCTCCTGCCCTATGGGCCACATGGCTCGGCATGGCTTACTTACTAGCACCACTAGATGTCACCTTAGTTTTACTGAAAAACTGTAGGAGCCACAGCCAGCAGGAGAGATAAAATTGCAACCTTAGAGAGTACAGAAAGTCTAGAGTAGACCATAGAGTTATTGGATCTATAACCAGCATAATGATCTACTGTCTGAGATTATATTGCATCTGCACGGCTTGCAGTTCCTCAGAGACAGAAGTTGCTTGTTAACATTTCCATTGCCGTAACACACAGCATTATTGCTGTGGCCTCTAAACTTCTGTTCCCAATATGCTTCATTAAATATCTCTCTCTCCCCCTCCCTCACACACTGTTCTCATTCTCTCTCTCTCTCTCTCTCTCTCTCTCTCTCTCTCTCTCTCTCTCTCTCTCTCTCTCTCTCTCTCTCTCTCTTCTCTTTTTCACTGTCTCATTCTCTCTGTTTGTCTTTCACTCTGCTCGTTTCTTCATCTGTCTTTCAGTGCAGGTTTTTCATGTTGTACATTATATACCAGTAAGACACCCTGAGAAGCGCATATGGAATGAACTCTGTACTGGCCATATATGGAGCATGTCTTGACTAGTGCACAGGGTTTGATGAGGTCAGCTCCATATATGGAGATCTAAGGGTGGCACCGGGGGCAGTGTCTTGAGTGTACAGGGTTTGATGAGGTCTGGCCATATATGGAGTGTGTCTTGAGTGTATAGGGTTTGATGAGGGCCCAAGTAGGGCCGGGCCTTAATTTTCGGACCTGTTGAGAACTCTTTTCACCGGCTTCCAGGCATGGCTGCACTAATTGGAACGTTAATTATTAATTGAGTGGGCAAAACATACCTATTATTAGATTGTTGTCACCATGAAACTTCCACAATTGAGTGCTTACACGAAGACAATGATTTACTGTATTAATTTTAAATATGCAAATGAGGCATTGTGTAGGAAAATATGAAAAATAATCGACAATATGAAAAAGCTACTACTGTGGAAGGGTTATCATGTATTAATTTACTTGTATTGATCCTATAAACAATTTAGGTCTAGTTTTTCCCACCAATTTTGGAGCTCTGGCTCATGGACTAAGAACCAAAAAGAACTGAACCGGTTCCCATTGGGAACCAACTGGTGGTCGTGGAAAGGGGGTCTCAGTATGTTAACTACTTTTATCCTGGTTTGTGTCTCTCGCCTTTGTGAAATTTCTTAAAGCCTAATCTCTGCTTTGGCTAAAACGTGTCAAGTGACATGTTGTCACACAAGCAAATTGGCTTTTGCCATTTTAAAGTTTATCTGAAGGGAGGGAAGAAGTCTTTTAAAAATATTTTTTTAGATCAGTATTAGCTGACAGTGAGATGACAGACGTTTGTTGTGCAGTCTCCATTCAAAATAAAATAACAAAGAACACACTGGGGGAAGTGCACACACCCAAAACACATTCTCTCCGCCATGCGTCACATGGCTAACTAGTAACTACTAGGAAAAAAATCCTGGTGGTGCTATAATAGGCCAATTTGAAAAGTGTGCCATTGTTTTGGTGCGTACATGAATGTTGTTCAATGCACTGCAGTGCACAAGTGTATAATGATAATGTACAAGCATTCACACACCCTACATGCTTCTGCCAAATGTAACCCAGAGTAGAGCATCTAATATATAGCAACCTCGTGTTAAACACCACAAAAACTAAAGAGATGATCTTCGATCCAAAAGGTGTCTGCATCCATGACCCAGTAGTCATGGGGGGCACGCAAATTGAGCAGGTTGTATCCTACAAGTTCCTGGGGATCCAAAATTCCAAATGGACAACCAGCTCAAATGGAATGTGTCTATGTCTATCTGTGTGCCAATTTGGCACAATGCTTACACTTTCTCCGCAGGCTCAGGCTCTTTGGTTTGGTGTGAGCAAGGGAGTCATGTCAACCTTCTATGATGCAGTGCTGGTAGCATTATTAGATAAGGCATGTCAGCATGGTTTGGGACACTCTCTGTCCAGCTCAAATCTAGAATAGCTTAAATGGAAAAAACAGGTAATTGGTAGGAAAGATTCTCCATCTCTTCAGACAATCTTTGAGAAAACGGTGCTCAGTCTGTCAAATAGAGTGTTGTCTGATCCTTCACATAATCTTATCTTCAGAGTATGAGCTGTTACCCTCTGGTAGACATTATAGAGTGTGGCGTTGCAAGAGAAACTGCTTCAAACTTTCTTTCCTTCCCACTTGAATTGTTCTACTGAACAACCGCCACATAGTTCATATAGCTCTTAGTGGGGAAGGGACTT
Organism: Protomyctophum bolini; assembly: GCF_963924005.1. Taxonomy (NCBI): domain Eukaryota; kingdom Metazoa; phylum Chordata; class Actinopteri; order Myctophiformes; family Myctophidae; genus Protomyctophum; species Protomyctophum bolini. The sequence goes on from NC_137880.1 coordinate 27,665,972, forward strand.
CTTGACCTTTCGTCTGTTATTTATTGTTCTTACCTTGTGATAGGCTACTATACCTTGAAATTCTCTTGTACTTTTTATATTCATATACCTTCTCTGATTGCAATTTTGCACTGATCTCTTGTGATACTCTTGCGATACTGTACAATGGTGCTATTGTGTACACTTAACAACACACGGGTTGACACTTTCAAAGAAACAAGAGAAACGGATGGATAGCACTTACACCCGCCTTCTAATGAGAGCGCAAAATCTGTCTTGGAAGAGCCACCCATCAACTGATCTAATATACAGCAACCTTCCCCGTGTTTCTTCACTAGTCCGATCCAGAAGAACACAGTTTGCCGGCCACTGCGAAAAGAGCTGACAATGAGGTTATATCTTCCTTTCTTCTCTGGAGTCCTGCCTCAAAGCAGACCAGAGGTAGAAAACTGTCGTTCTCGGATGTCATCGCTATAGGGACACAGGCATCAGTAAGCAGGAACTGGGGATGGCAATGAGGGACCGGAAAGTCTGGCGTGATATTGTGAAATCCACGATCTCGACCGCGGTCGAAAAATGATGATGATGATTGTGTATCTGTGTGTCTGTCTGTGTTTTAAAAACGTTGATGTACTACTGCACTTTTGCCCAAGACAAATTTCCCCTCGTGGGACAATAAAGTATATATCTCATCTCATCTCATATTTAGAGAGACATTACAAAAGTTTCAACATTCATTAAAAGCCTCTCATCTTGGGCTAGCAGGGGTGTCCCAGTACTAGTGCTGTGCCAGATCTCCTATCTCATCGGGAATTGGCACCCAGTGGACCGTTTTCGGCAATCAGGCCGCAGAGGATATAGGCTTTGTCAGTGAATTCTTCCAGAACTCATTAAAGCGGCTGTCTGTGGCGTTCCAGGCCCTGCTTATAGAACACCACATTATAAACGTATTCCATCCATCATGTTCCTCCTTGACATTAATATCTGTCAACGCACCTTTGAGAATGCAATACTGCAGGCATGCAGTGAGACATCCCTCACATCACACAGGCCACGACAGGGGGATGGATGTTTAGACACAATGTGCGTGCACGTGTAAACCAAGTTGGCAGGTACAGGTATGTCGACATACCTGTATGATAACGCATGTGCCCGTTGGCCAATTTGATTATGGGGAAAGAAAGGGCTTCTTACAGTATGACTGTATTCTATCTCCATTCTAAAACTCCACCTATAATGGCACCACGTCCCAGAAATGTAGTCTCAGTCAGTAGTACACTGTCTGAACCAAAGCTGTGCCTGCACTGCAGTCAACTCACAACCACAGCTATAAGTCCAGTCTTGGATGTGGAATTCCTCTGTGTTATCTTTGAATGAAAACGATTCTTGCATGCATGCACAGTATTATAGTATTTTTTTTATTTCTTTATTGTAATTTGACAATTTTCTTAATTGAAATAGATATTTAGATTTTTTAAATTGCATACCAATGGAATTCCATAGAGCGCCGAAGTCCTGACGTCACTCGCTCATCCCCTGGTTCACGGAAGTGATTTCTCTATGGAGAATAATATGGGCTCATCTTAAAATCGTCTCATATAAGCATTGTGGTCAAAAATAAACAAACTGTTTCTGCAAAATTGTCGGGGAGGTGTCTCTGAATCGTTTACGACCGTCCGTCAGTCATATTTGATACAGTCTGTTTCTAGAAAAAATGTAACTAATTCAGCAGCATCATTAGCGTTTTCTCTCAATCAGTTGATTCTACATATACATTTTTCAAACGGTTCCAATCCACCTATGGGTATTACAATGCAAATAAAAAGTACATGAACCAGTGGACTTAGCGCCTTATACCGATAACGTCAGACTACGGTGCTCTATAATTAGCATCATCCTTTGTTCAATGTCAAAAACCATGAATCCATCGTCTGATCAACCCAAAGTTCAATCACACGCACTGCCACGCAGGCACGCACACTATAGAGAACACGTCCACAATCACTTAAACTTTTCACCATAGGGGTGTCACAAATGTTCTCCGACATACAGTGCAACATGTCACATTTAATGTGAAACATTGCACCATATGTCATAGAAATGCTATTTGTCCATGCAGCAACCCACACCTTGCATTCCGGCAACTGCACTTTGCAATTTCATGAAAATATTTCTGTATAGGCTGATTGATCAGCTGGTTGCTACACTTTGGCTGCCTACTCTAATCACTTTATTATTTTTATGTCAATTTGGACAGACATGGGGGCTGCTGTACATCATTTGTGTTCCCAGTCTGGCCCTGTACAAATATAATCGACACAGTGCATTAAAGATTAGCATCCTTTATCATCGCCTTTCCCCTACTGTGCCTTTTCAAAACAATGTCATCACATGCACACAATGATGGTGGGAGGTATAGGGCCATGGCAGAGATTTGTACTCCACCATATGAGCATTCATTTATTAGTTTCTCCTCTTCTACCTCACCCCCTCCCTCCATTTACCTTTCTCTCTCATCCTCCTCCTTCCCTCTCTTTTTGTTATCTTCATGTATCTCAGTCACTTGCCCTCATCTCCCCCCATTCCCCCTTTCCCTCTCTCTAAATCTCTCTCAGGATCATAACCCGACTCAGCGGTTTTGAATTGAATAATCAGCCAATTGGGTTGTAAATCAAGCCAACGATGGCTTCTCAATTGCACACTGGTTAACCCCAAGACCATCTATCTACTTAACAGATATACAGTAGCGTGGACAGAGACAAGTAGATACAACACGGTGCACAGTGTTAATCACTGCACATTCTGTGTCCTTTCCTCTTCAGTAGTGCAGTACGTGACTTAGGAGTGCACAGTTTCTTTGCAGGCCCTGCAATCCTGTGTCCCATTCACAACACGCTGTAGTCCTGGGGGTCTACAAGTGTGTCTTCCATATTTCAATGCTGAATGGAGCTGTTCCGTTTACATTTTCTAAAGTTTATTAACCACTTGAACACAAACAAAATGTGCAGCACTCAGATCTGCAGATCAGTTTTATAATTTCCCATATATTAACATGCCCAAAATTGAGAGCAGTAGTTAATGCTTGACTGCATCCAAAGTTTCCTCACCCTTCTATCCTTACTTAAACTAGATGTTCAACACGCCAAGTCTAATTCCTGCTTCAAGGAGTGTCTCCATTCTCGGACATTTGACAGCATGCAGGGTGATCACAACTAAAGCGCAGATTGGCATTAGTGAGGAACGATCAGGTTCAGCTTGAACAGCACACAGACAAATCCGGAGTCTTCATTTAAACTCTTTCAGGGTTGAATTAACTCTGTTATGCATGTTGGTGATGGTGGGAGCCCACAAATGAGGGGGGGCTGAAGCATGGTCCATGGAGGGTAATGTATCAGTGTGAAGCTCTTCCTTGACAGCACTCTGGTAGTTATAAATGGAAACGCATAAATATTCTTGCAGTTTTTTTGTTTTTTTTTAGCTACTGCCAAAGGAGATCTGTTACGCTCGCTGCTATATAGACACAAACCAATGGCAACCGAATCCACTTCGACCTTAACCATATGTTGTCCCAGATTAGTTGTTCATTCTCGTTCATAGCTCACTTTCCACAAGTGACATCTTCGTCCGAGTCAATTAATCAAGTCAGTAGAGTCGATGAATACATTTACTCTCTTGAGCGTTGTATCGGCCGCAGGGGTACCAAAGAAGACATCAAAAGGATTTCATAAAATGGCTCCTTATAGCAGCATGGAAGAGTGGTGTGTTCTTTTTAGAGAACTCAATGGAGATATGTGGTTCTAATTAGATTACCAGCTATCTCAGTGGGCCTCCTGTCACTGCTGGTGCCCAAACCCTCTCTTTAATTAGTCTCTGAGAAAAGGGGATGTCAAGTAAAAAGTAAGAAGTGTATAGGCCTGATGTAACACTACTTGGTTTCTGTTCTAGGGCATTCATGGAGGCTCAGAGCAATAGGCAGGCCTGGGAAAGATCATTCTGAAATTTTGTGGATTGCGGATTGCTGAATACGAGATTGCAAATTACATTTGCACTTAATTAAATAATGAATTAATGAACAATTTCAGCATATTAATCTAGTGGTCTTCAACATCCATGTGAAGACTGGTAGTACGGTATAGTAGAATAGTCTCAGTTTAGGTTTGTTAAGCTCTAACTTTAATAGGTCCTCGGATAAAGGTCTTCTAAAGGCATGCCAGTCGACATTTTTAAAAGCAGTTTAAAAAGTTTTTGTTTCGTAAACATTTTCCCCATGTTGTCACCTGATTCTCATATACAGGTCTATGTTTTGTTTTTACCAGCTGTGCAGGCTGGGCTACTCGGGTTGGTATAGTGGCAATTAACTTATCTTCTCATTGGCTGCCGTAGTCACCTATCTTTCTCATTGGCTTCCTCGTCTCTAGGCAAGCACACACTTTTTGCCTCTAGCCGACCTTTCAGCCAATGGGATAGTGCCTGCATCTTTCCGCGTGCTGAAAATAGCCGATATACAAGCTCACAACCTGTTGCGGAGGCGACGCGTTCTGAGCTTGCAGATCAGCTACTTTCAATGTTGAAAGTACGACGTGTTGCATGTGCAACACGTCGTACGGCGAAGCATAAGTCAGGCTTCACTTTGTTTTTAGCCGAGGCAACGTACACAGACACACATGTCTCCTCAATAAACAGTAAGGGCCGATTCATACTGCTATTTTTTGAGTCGACGGTATCTGACTAGCCCTCGCTGGCGCGGTGCGTGAGTCTCCCTCGTCCCCTAGTTGGTGTGTGTGTGTTTCAAGTGAGGAGATGGGAAATATAACGACCTATATCTATATGTTACCTCAATGAAGGAATATAGTAACAGACTCATGGCCAAATTTATCTAGCCTACTAAAGACTACTAAAGAGATTTATAGTTTCAACTGGACAGGGCCACGTGGATGAGTGAGCAACACATCACAGAGTTGTGAGGTGCACGCACCACGGCAGAGACAGATTACATTAAATTGGTGTAATCAGATTTACTACTATGCTATTAGCAGGACTTTTGGCTTTGTGCAGTGCTTTCATTTGTTTCCACACACACACACACACACACACACACACACACACACAAATACACATAGACACAGATATTTACATTTCATAGCACAATTCTGTAGATATAATAAGCTGGTAGTTAATTTTTTTTTTTTTTAAGATATTTTTTTGCGGCTTACGCCTTTTATTGTTTTTTGAAGGGTCAGACAGTAGGCTGACAGGAAATGGGAGAGAGATGGGGGGATGACATGCAGTAAAGGCCGTGTCGGGCTCGGGAGTCGAACCCGCGGCACACTGCGACTGGATTACCAGTCGGGTGCCCAGACGGTTACGCCACCGCCTGGGCCAGCTGGTAGTTAATTGATCTTCATCAATTCTTGTTTGTTTTTGTGTTGCTTTAATCCTTTTTTTTAAAGGCCCTTTGCCTTTATTGATAGTTATTAGTGAAGACAGGAAATTGGGAGAGAGAGAAGGGGAGAGACATGCAGCAAAGGTCATCATGAACGGGACTCGAACACGCGACGTCTGGCCAAAGCCTATATGTGGCATGTGCCTGGACCACTAGGCCAGCAGGCGCCCCTTGAGTACTATATTTTGCATTATTGCGACTGCAGGTTGGATTTTCTATGAAATCGTACATCTTTGTCCGTCAGTCACTCACTCACTCAAAATCCCCATACATGGGGAAAGCCCCCATATATGGTTCGGTTCCCAGGTCTCGTGACATCAGGGATGGAGATGATGTCATAGTAAATGCTGACCTGCAGTCAGTTGGAGATCCCTGATGTCATCAATGTTGGCCAGCAACTCTACAGTACATCTGACCTCAAACGCTTAGATCTCCATATATGGATATATGTCAGAATCTGTTCTGACATTTTACCTGTCCATTCAAACCTGCCCCAAAGTTAGCCGGCGAAAACTAGAGTTCTCAACAGAGAAGGTCGCTTCTCGACCTCAGGCGTCTTACTGGTTATAGTACTATGTCTTGTTTTTAACTTGATCGTTTATATTGTGTCCACTGTACAGCACTCTGTAACATTGTTTTGAAAGGTGCTTTATAAGTAAAAAATTACTTACTTACAAATAACTGTTGTTTAATGGAAAAGAATAATCAGTTATCTGATCCCTGTATTTTTACAAGTGGGGGCCATGGCTTGGGTGGCCAATTTGAAAGGAGAGGACATTTGTTTGCCATGTCCACAAACCACAGGCCTGTTGGAGTGCATATAGAGAAGGGGAGAGAGAGAGAAAAACACAAAGTTGTTATTTTGACAGGAATAAACAAGACATTCTCCTGCTTGTTAGTAGGTGGTACAGCTCCACAGTTACCATGGTAACACACCCATCCCCACAGAGAAGGGCTCTGACTCCATCCTGGAGGCCAGCCTTTGATTGATTGGTTGTCAGACACAAGACGAAAGTGTCCTCTGACAGACAAGCACCACAATGATAGAAAAGGTGAGAAACTGTGAAGGTGTTATGTTATGTGTGTATAAGTAGCAGTGGTGGACAAAGTACTCAACCCCAACTTGAGTCAACGTAGATTTCCTGGTCAAATATGACTAACATTTGTACAACTCACAACACATCGTGGTGCGACGCATAGGGATCTTGTAGTTGTGCTATTTCCACTTTGAAATGGGTCTTCACTCTTCAGTGGTTAATTCGGGTGCAGAACTTACTTTAGTACCAAAGTGCTGTACAGGCATTTCATCAATACAACAGATAGTGAGAACACAGCAAAAATAAAATTACAGACAACAAAGCAATTATGAGCAAACTACAGTGAGCATAAAAAATAAATACACAATGAGTGAATTCTCAACGGGTCTGACAATTAAGGTCCGGCCCTAACTGGGCCGACCCGAGGCTCGGCCCGGTCTGACTAATTAGCATAGTGTTTTAGGCCCGAAAACCCCCAAAAAGAATTATATATGATTGTATTTTTTTTATGGAACCTGAGGCTCGGGCCGACTAATTAGCATACATTTTCGTCCTGGCCCGAAAATGTCGGGTCGGGTAGGGCCGATTTCAGGCCGAATTTGAACTCTAATTTGTATTTGTATTTTTGTTGTGAGGTGAGATGAACTTCTAAATCTCACCTGCACAACCCACTATTATGCTGTTGTTGCTTAATTTGTGTGCAAATAACACATGATGACAGCAGGTCATGTAAGGTGAAGACAGGTCACAGGCGTAGCCGGTGGAGGATCCTTTTGTACATGTCCTCTGTTGAGCTGTCTGACACTGAGCTGAATTAACAAAGACGCTACGTAGTAATGCTAGTGTTTTCTACATTATGAGTGTGAAGGCGTGACGGGAAATGCTGAATGGTGACGTATCAGGTGCCGCTCTGCTACCTTAATTATTAGGGTCGATCGGATTCAATAACATATGGCAATACTGGGTGTACTGCAAGTGTACACAAGGCACGTGCACAATTGCACATACATGCAACAGTGATGCCACTGTTTCTTGGGTTTGAGGTCCACCAGGGTTCCAAACAAACCCTTACAAGTCTGTGACTCTGAGAGAGAAAATGGAACCATTTTGTACACACTCAGAATTAAATGAACACTGAGGATTTTACAGTGTAGATTGTGGTCCCAGAAAAATAAAAGCAAATGTATAAAATGGAGGCCTGACCCCTATGTGCATTAGGCCACAGAGTCTGTGGCCTAATGCACATATAGGGGTCCTTGAAATGAAAAAGAATGAGAGTATCACTGATTTAATCAAAATACACTCACTTGCACAGAGTCTGGTTCACACCATAGACTGTAAAAAATATGGACAAAGCGTTCTCCGGGTCTAACATGAACGTAAAATGAAGCCTGTCAGTCCTTGTTATTGTAAGTCGCCATCTTTCTAGATCCGTTTTGGCCCAGCTGGCCATTGGCTGGCCCAGACAACGAGGCGGGACTCCGTTGGTTTTTATTTTGACTCGAGTGGGAGGGGAATCCCGATCATAGACTGTAACGGTAGCCACGCCCCTCAGAACATACGCGACTTTATGGTCATTCTTTTAATAAATGGGACCATAATTTTCCAAAAAGAATATTATGACATTAGAAATGAGACTTTAAACTAGTGACTGGAAGCAGAAAGTATTCATGACCATGTTTATTAAGGTAATACAGTCTAGGTGAAGTTGGGCCCAAATACATGGACTTCTATGGGGCTATGGGTTTTTCTGGGTCCAATGACAGCGCCACAACAGGCCATTTTATGAACTTTCAGGAAATCCCGATTTCCTCAGTGGCTTCACAAAATATCTGTCTGACTGCCCCCCTGGTTCACACGCGTTATTAGGTCGTGGCTACAACATACAGAAAATGACGTTCCCACAACATAACCCCCCCCCCCCCAACACTACAGTATGTCCCTTTAGGCCGGGACTCCATACTAAGGGATTGAGGGTCAGCAGAAAGTCTGCAGTCAGCTCCTTCTCTCCTTCTTCACAGAATAAGGATGACAACAACACTGATCTCCATGGAGACGGAGGAGAGAGTGGGCTTGGGGAGAGATGCAGTGTACTGTAAGAGGGAGCAAAAGAAGGCGAACAGGGGGGAGATGATAAATGAGTCTACACCATGCTGTCATTTGCTCTCTGGCATCCAGTCCAAACCACAATTTAGTGTAAAATATTACGCCGGCCCCTTCACATGACAAAGTTTAATGCTGATGTATGAATAGCCGGCAACGATCCCCGGCTGTTATTGAACAGTGGGAGGCAGCTATTCTCCGCAAAGGGCAATTAATTAGTGTACACACAGGGACCTTGTGGAGAATGGACACAGATAAAAGCCAGGCATATTGTTGTTTTGTGTGTATTTTAAATTAAATGCACTGCAGATGAGTGACGGTCATTAATGCTTGATGTTTAGGAGGGTTAGCAGGAGGCAGAGTGGGTAGGTATCTAAATCACAGAGTACGTTTCTGGCAACCAATTCTCGCGATACTGCAGAGACAGAAACGACAGCTGCCGCTGTTTAGATGCCTCCATTCAATTACATAGTGTGCACATTGGAAAACGAGTGATATGTCTTCTTTTATTTTCTTGAACCGACAAAGGTCACAATCATTCAAAAATGTTCTTTGTTAATACGCTGGTCCAGCTGGCTCCTATTGACTTCAATGCATTACATGCAACTTTCGGTTCCAGTTTGCCTCCCATGTGTGTCAATGACGCAATTTGCCTGGCCCTACCTTAATTTTAAGTACGGTACCTTGCTTGATTGGCATAGCATCCACATCATAGGAAAGTGGTATTTGGCTTACAGGTTTATATACTGTAGGCCTGCATATTTATCTTAAGGTTAAAGATTCACGACTGTTCTTTATTGTTACATCTTATGTACAGTACAGGTGCATATTATTGTTCAGCGTCTTTCAGACCCTATTCTCCTATATAGAGGAGAAATGTGAGATTGCATGGTGACACCATTTAAATAGGTTACATTTGAGAAACGGTGGACAACAAGTGTCAGGTTTAAACATAGAAGTATCTCCCTCAATTGTTCTATTCAGTGTCTCTGAATGTTGTATGTCCTCATATTGAGGGCCCCCTCGAAAACCAGATGCTGCATCTCAAGGGGCTTCCTTATTGTTTGTACCCTTTTTAGTAATGTTTACATGTGCTCTTTTTGTAATGCTTGTTTTTTGTATGGGGACAAGCATTTATTGTTGGTAGGTATTAGATTTTCTGTGCTTTAAGTACCTATGTAGTTAATCAAATTAACTTTTTGTGAATGTTTGATTTCATATGTGCCACTTAATTGTCCGTGGTCCCCCTCCTTCTACCAAATCTCTTTGCTGAAAATAGCTACAAGCAGCCAGTTGGTGGACTGACATTTACTGTGCTTGAGTACATATTTTGAGTATCTGTACTTTACTTGAGTATTTGCTTTTTTGATTACTTATTACTTTCACTCCCCTACTTTGTACTGTTAAGGCTGTGGACTTGTGTGAAGTACTTGTTACAATTGTACTCTGCGTACTTTTTACTTTCATGGCCAATGCAAAAGCAGGAATACATCATCCAGGGGTGTAAGACTATCCATCTATTCTAGGATATCCCTCTTTCACTCAAACAAAAGCGGCGGTGACAGAAGAACGGGCGCTGAGTCTGACCAGGTCAATAATAATAGTCTAACAAAACAGACAAACTAGCCAACACCCAACCCAAGGCCATATCTCAAATCAATGTATCATGAGATGTTGGGTTGAGAAAGGGTTCATAATGTTTTCTGTGTTTCAAATAAAATACTTGTAGTGGGTTGAGTATGTTTGTCCTTCACTGCAAGCGGCCAATGTGTTGGACGAATATGTAGATCGGCTATTTTTTCAGAACGTTTGCCTGTACGTGAAAATCTGAGTGAAAACTCAGGTCCAACACAACCACAGGATTCAAATAATGACTAACCAGACCATCATGATTACCATATTCGTTTTGTCTGCCACCACCATTCTGTGGAGGTAACTATGACAGCATTTCGTCTTTTATACCGTTGATTGTGGTTCCACCATCCCACAAAGATATAGTGTGCTGAAGTGCCATTGTTCGACTGATTCCATTGTATATTGACTGTCAGTCTTTTCTCTTTGATTACTTCCTGGACAGTGTGCTGGTCCATTATGGGACAGTCCCTCTGGAACAGGGGGCTGAGATCGTTTATACAGTGGGCAGAGACAGATTCTCCTGGGTTCTGGTACCTGATGGGCACTTATAGAGATCTGTTACCGTTGCTGACTCACTGACCCTGGCCACCATGGCTACAGAGCAGACCTTCTTTGACCTTCTTTAAATCAGAATCAGGAATTAAATCCATAAACAAATTGAGGGCACACTAAATATTTCATTTAGCACATCACTAACGCATCACTCAAGGCAATACAAGTATTGAGATGTAAAATTATATCCAAATAAAATTATATTGTAAATGTTTCACCATCGATTATATTCATTGATTATATTCACTGTAGAATCCACAGAGAGTAGGTAAACAGTCCATCTACAGTGTAGATGGACTGTTTACCTACTCTGTAGGCTGGCTGACCCTGTTCATATCAGCCTCACATCAATCCAATGTTGATAGTCTGCACATATCAATTCATGGACAGTGTGTATGTTTTACCTGTATTGTTCTACTCTTACCTGTATCTGTCCTGTGTTTAATGTCTGTGGTGTGTGGTGCTGCAATGACATCTCTTCCCACAGTGATCAATAAAGGTGCGTCTACATGTTCTATTCTGTTTTGATCCAGCCCTTCGCAGAACAATTTAACAACCATCCCATCACCAAGTCAATGTATTGTACACGGTATCAGTTCAGTCATTTTCAATGGAGGAGAAACATGAGTGTTCACAGTGACGCCATTAAAATAGGTTGAAACTTTGGACCACAGTGTCAAATGATCTACTTAAGTAGTCTCCTTTCATGAAATGAGACTGGTATATTTTTTGGGAAGGTTTGCAAGTTCTACAATTACACTTTCTTTTGTGCAGAAGAGAGGGATCAGACTATAAAGTCTGACAAGTCTCCCATTAGCGCAAACAAACAGTACAGGTACGTAGTCTACTTACGACAGGAACTATCCTATTTTTTATTATCAACTATACTTGTATGAAAACAGTTATTTTTGAATAAAATATTGACAGTTGCCATGTCACTCCCACAGCTGTAAAGGTCTGAAATACTCCGTCTGCCGCCATGAGCAATTTGGTATGAATTTCTTTTCTCGTTCCCACTATATGTTTACTTGGATATCATTTGATAGTTAACACAAATGATTGTAGGTCTTTCAAAATGTAATACTGTATTGTGCGCATGTTTCTTTTTCTCACACAGTTCAGGATTGCCATTATAGCAGGATTTGTGGTTGGTAAGTATTTTATTCAGTCATTTCAATGGTTATCATTGAAAGGCTATTGTGTTTCTGTGCAATATGAACATTATATTCAAAGGATCAATTTGCTTGTCAATGTTTTGATTCACTTTTTCCCCCTGAAATTTAGCCATTCTGCCAAGTCCCACTTCAGAAACCAGTGAGCGACTCAACAGCGCAAGTACGAGATTTCCTTCAATGGCATTGGATGTTTGGATTAAAGGTCTCAGTCGCCATGACTGATTTCATAAGATTAAAGCGTATTAGAATGGGTCAAACAAGAGTACATGTTCAGAATAATCTTCCATAAAACCCTTATAGTCTTGGATATTTCATAAAAGCAAAGGTTAAAGTCTCAATTGGCCACTGGTTGGTAAAATGGCAAGAATATAGGTTTAGAACGATAATACCTAAACATCGTAATTTGACATATTGTGCATAGTGTGCAGGAGGAGAACCTTCTGTTTTACAGATTGGGATGGCCTAACAATGTGCATTATTTGTTCTATTTTTATTCAGATGTGTCTGCCACTTTACCTCCACCTCCACCTCCCACTTTACCTCCATTAGAGGGTTCTTCAGAGGGAGAGCCATGTGCCCACAAAAAGAAGCTGGCAGGTACAGAGCAAAGTACTGTAACTGTAATAATATTCATAGCATAAGATAGAGTTGTGTGTAAGATTTACACCAGGCAATGACTACAAAACGGTTGAACAAAAAATAGTATTCCTGTAAAAAATAAAAATAAAAATGTATTTATGTATTTATTTATTTTTCCGTTTCTTCTTATTCAATACCAGTAACAGCAGAGACATTAGTTTCTGAGGTAGACATGGAGCCAGAGGACACTGATGGCACAGAGGACGAAATGGAAGGTATGTACAGTGGGACCAATCTACAGTTGTACAGGTTATTATAATGTTATGTTATGTTATGGAAGGTACAGTGGGACCAATCTACAGTAGTACAGGTTATTATAATGTTATGTTATGGAAGGTGCAGTGGGACCATTCTACAGTAGTACAGGTTTTGCATTGTTTCCAAAATAGGGACCATGTTTCGATCGTGGACCAATTTGTATGGGTCGCGACTCGCGAGTAAATTTCCACTTTTTTAGTTTCCTACATAAACATTTTTATTATTATTCAAAAGATTAAAAAAAATCAAAGAAATATCACTGGGTAATTGTACATGATTGAGTTATATGTACAATTTGCAGTAGGCAATGAGTATGAAACAGTGTTGAGTGCATTTCCACTTGTTTAAATTAGTGAATCTTAAGCTGTTGATTTTCTTTTACCCCAAATAATGGGCAAATAAAGGTTGTTCATCTTCTTTCATAATTAGTTATTGTTGAAGTCATGATTATATATGTTTACTACCAGATGCTGACTATGAGGGAGAAGAGGGAGAGGAGGGAGAGCCCACTGATAGACGAGAGGAGGAAATGGAAGGTACAATGGAACCAATCTACAGTAGGACACGTTACTGCTATAAGATTGATCTTCACTATGTGAGATATATACCGTACTGCAGTGTACAGTACCCTTACGCTATGACTGTGAAATTGCTGAACAAAAGTGTAGGCAATAGTGTTCTGTAAACCATGTTCATATTCTTCTATAAGTATTGATCAAATTAGTTATTGCTAATAATGTAATGATTATGCCGGTTCATATTGTTCACTATACCAGCAGATGCTGAGGATCACAAGGAAAGAATGACAGATTCAGGGTCCAGCACAAGGGAAACAGCAATTGAGGGGAGAGACAGAGAAACCAAATCCCAAAGTCTTTTTTTAAGACATTTTGTGGGGGCATTTTAAGCCTTTAATTGCTAGCGATAGTAGATAGAGAGGACATGCAGAAAGAGAGTAGGGTCATGATGACATTCAGCAAATATACAGTATTTGTTTTAACTTCATTCAGGTTTGACTGCTGTTCTGCCTTCCCATCACCTTCCCTCCAACCATACCAATGGCGACAGGTTTCCCCCTTATTATGTGAATCCAAATAATGCCCGTAAGTACACATTTCTGAGATGACCTTTTAGTGTATTATAAAATGTATATAAATGTTATGAAAGTATTAGAAAAGAACAGAATCACTGCATTTCTTCTTTCTTTCTTTCTTTCTTTCTTTCTTTCTTTCTTTCTTTCTTGTATAGATCTATAGATACGTTTAGTGATAATGCATACTCTCTATACTCCTACCACTGCTAATTCATCCTACCTTATTGCCTATGTTCTCAGCCTATCAGAATGCTTGTTACATTCAAAATGATTTCTGCCTAAGTCAAACATGTTAGCCTCATACCATTTGGAATGTAACACGCATTCTGGTAGGCGAAGACATAGGCAATAAGGCATAATGAAGCAGTAGAGTCGAATTAGGCAGGAATAGTAAATTTAGCCAAATAATTAGGTACATTTTGCTATGAGGCTAACGAATATGTATTTTCTTGATGGCGTGTCTAGGGTGTTGGACAGAGTGGTTTGACAGAGATAACCCATGGCCATGGCACTGGGGTAATGGAGACGACGAGACTCTTGCACAGCTTCGCAACGAGAACCCTGGGAAGATTTGTGATAACCCGTCTGGAATTGAGGTCACAACTACAAGTGGAGTCAGCTCAGCTCTAACAGGGGAGGTTTTTGCAGCGTAAGTATTGACTTAAAGGAAGTATTGGTTCAGATGGATTATGGTTTTGTTATGTTTTGTGTCATATACATTTTACTCAACTTAATAACATAAGCCTATGATCATATAAATAACGGCAAAGAAAAGCAAAAAGATGGTCCACAAACGTCCACCTATTGTTGCTGTTTTAAGTGGGTGATGGGTTTATGAAACACTGCAAGGAACCATGTAATACAAAATTATATTTATTCAGCCTTTAAATTATTTTATGTCATTTAAATGATTTTGTCCAAGTATGGTCATCTTACAGCTACGCCAACACCAGGAACTTATTGAGAAGAAAGCCAGTTAACATTACTGTACATTTCTTCAAATTGTGTTCATAAATATAGCCCATCATAAGCAATACAGATGTTGCTCTAATGTGATCAGTAGTCTACTAAGTATGCGACCAAAATCAAGGCGGCCACTTTACCTCCTGAGCCCCCATTCAGAATTTAAACTGTGCATCAGGGGAAAAAAAGAAAAAAATAACATACGCCTCCTTCTCTTTTTCAGGATGGACACAACCACTGGATTCATATGTAAGAACGAAGACCAAAAAGACTGTCGATGCCGTGACTACCGTGTTCGTTTTGTCTGCCACCCACCATTCTGTGGAGGTATAACTAATAACTATGACACATTTTTTTCTTTTATGTTGTTGATTTACAGTGGTCCCACCTTCCCATATCAACTTGTAGTGTGCTGAAGTTCCATTGCTTGACTGATTACGTTGTATAGTCATTTGTTTTGTCTTTGATTGCTTCTTGGGCAGTGTGCATCAAGTGGACCAGATGGTTTGACATTGACAATCCAGGTGGAACAGGGGACTGGGAGCTTGTGAATGGCCTGAGGCGACGCTACCCAAGAGAATTCTGTGACTGCCTAGTCTACATAGAGGCTGTTACTGTTGACACACTCACGCCAGCAATGTCTACAGGAGACATTTTCTACGTGTAAGTTGACTTGACTTCAGCAGACTTTTAACCACTTGAGCCCTACAGTTAGTACAGTATATCCTATAGGTTGGATGTTGTCCTCAACAAATATGATATGGTCATTTAGCCTCTCCTATTCTTAGCCTTGCCGCCTACTGTATGGTCATGACAGGATACACACAATCTCCCCTTTTCATTTGGCATATTGCTGAAGATGATCATTAGAACATCAAAGTGGGATGTGAGTGGGAAAGAGAGGCAGGAACAGATGGTGTGTTACAAAGGTGAAGAAGATGGACAGGCCTTGGTGTTGTCTGAAACCTGGGAATAAAGCAGCACACACAGCAGAACACACAAAAGTCTTTGTAGAGTAAATGCGTACATCACTAGGTGCAAGCTGCCACCTTGCAGTTTGTTAAACACTTGGCAAGGTCTGGGGGATTTGTGCTTAAAAGTGTGGGGAAGAGGAACTTTGGAATATGGTGGCATCTAGAATAGTTTCTGGGCATATAACTTTATTCACAGGTTTCCAGAATGGTGGCATTCTCGTTTACTGTTCTGGCTCATTTCCCTATTGCTACTGTGTATCCTATTGGCTGATTTGATATCCTCATTTGATTGATTGTTGCCAAGCCACTCAAACACAGTATAGGGAAATTAACCAGAAGGACTACAGTTATGCACAGATTTATGTTTAGATTCACTACCAAAATTGAGCTTGGATGTCACCCCAAAACATCAATGAATGCTGGTCTGACATATACTGTATAGTCAGTCATGTCAAGTGTTGTTTTTCTTTCCTTTTCTTTTCTTTTAAATCTATGCCCAAAACTAAATTGAGCCATCATAGTATGATAAAAGCTTGACAAATGTTTCAGTTTAAAATGTTCTGATTTTAATACCATTCTCAATTACTAATTGGGATACGTCATTCATTTTTCAGCTACAATCCAACCGTTGGATTCGCTTGCCGAAATTGGGATCAGAGATGCAGAGACAGAAGATGCCGTGATTATAAAGTGAGGTTTGGATGCCCATGTCACTGTTAGACCGCCTTGAGTCAATGATGATACTGGAAGTTTGAAAACACCAGTTTATAAGTTATTGTACTTTTAATCATGTTTTATATACATTAATTAAAAGAATAGTACATTTTATGATGTTCTATATTGGCAGAATCAGCTTGGTTTGCGTTCGTTTACCGCTTAAAATATTGACTTTGAGAGCTGTTTCTCTGTGAAATGTGAGTCAATGAGGAGCACATTTTGAATGATCAATTTCTAATCAATGGACCAACTATATTTGATATCTCGCCCACCTTTGGAGTTACATCGTGGCAATTACTACACAACCCAAACCTCTACCCATGTGTCCTTCCTTGAACTTACCTGTATGGGATGAGATTTCTTACTCTTATTTTTTACTTTTTTGTCTTAACTCGCATTTTATGGAATAAAGAGATAAAGAATAAACAGTTTTCTCATTATATTTATAGGGCACATACGGTACCTGTATATCTTATTTCCACCAGTCTAGCCCACAAAAAGAAACACCAGAGCAGGTCTATCACTTTCTAGTTTTATATCGGTTGCACCCCCACACTATAGGAATAATGCAATAAAAGCTCTATTATGTGATAAGCAACACAGTGAACAAGAGCAATTATGCATTTGTGTGAAGAGACTGCTCTCCTGCTCCTCTTCACACTATGGCAGCCAAAGCTAGGATAAATTAGTTTCTACCGCTCATATTGACCTCTCTCAGATGCTCAAAATGACAGTCAATGGGCAACTGTAAAGCCCTTTGAATAAATCGGTAGCATTCATAGACCATTTAAGCCACATACGTTAATAATATACAAATATAATCTGTGTGAAGTGTTCATAGTATGTTTGCTGTAAGTTCGATATTTTGGTTCGACCGTGGTCATTCTATGTAAATGTGCTATTTATATACACTTTGATTTAGATTCTTGATTCCAGTAAGCTTACAGTTCTGGCAAACAGGCAGAATATTAACAGTCCTGTGATCCTTTCCTACACTGGTTAACAACTTTCTTGATGCAAAGGGATCTTGCAAGTTGTTTTGACTGGCTTAGGGTCAGAACAAAAGACGTCATTGGGTGTGGAAGGTGTGGATAGTGGATACCAAGTTTAAATTACAAGTTTGTCTATACACTACAATTTCAACCGGGTAACTAGATACTGTAGCAGCAATATATTTCAAGAACTGACCTATATATCACACTCTTATATTTCCCCTCAAAGATGTTGCCCCAAACACAATACAACCGTTCACATTTAGATGAATGCATGTGGCATTGTTTTGGTTTAGAGTCTAAACCAAAACCATGTCACACTCCTTTATTATCATCCGTGGACTGTGTAACATCCATTTCAGTAGTCTTTGTTGACACCTCAGGTACAGTAGCTACGTTGTCTGTTTCCCACAATTCACGTAGTTTGTAACAAAATCACAGAAACAAATAGTGCAGGGTTGTATCGCAGAGGAATGTTTTTGGAAAGCAACAGCTAGGTTTTCAGAAAATCATTGTATAAACTTTAAAATACATAAATAAATAATGCGAGTGACACTCACGACTAACACTCTTGTGTGTTTAGAGATGTTGTCAAAACAAAAAACTCATTTATGTGGAATGGTCATTGTGACAAACATAGCAGTGAAAATCTTTCTTTTGTGTACACAGTAGCATCATCTCTATGTTAAATTAAGGGGAGGAGGGGGAGATGGTGGACACTACAAGTTGAGCAGGCCAATAGGTCCATCATTGTGTGCTAGTACAGGCTGCTGCAGATGTTCTACCAGTCTGTAGTGGAGCCAGTGTCCTCTTCTTTTCCGTGGTCTGTGTTTAGTTTTAGTTTTTTTGGGGGGGCAACATCAGGATGCCAACAAACTGAATAAGCTGGTGAAGAAGGCCAGCTCTGTAGTTGGCATTAAACTGGATGCTATCCCTGATGATAAACCCCTCTCATCCCCTCTGTGTTGAGCTAGCACGGATGAGGATCATTTTCAGCCACAGACTCCTCCATGTCCCCTCTGGGCACACCACAAAGTGACTTTGTGCCAGTAGCCACCAGGCTCCACAACCAAGCTTGACCGCATAACCTGAGAACTGTTCTTTGGGATTACTGACTCCTGCTTGACTCTGGCACACGTGCACTGCACATGGACCAGCTGATGTGCACTACAGAAGCATATCATATATTCATATGTTCATATTCTGTATTATTTGTTGATAGACTGAGACTTAGTTATATTCACTCCTATATGGCCGATTTACACCACTGTACATACAGTATTATCTATGTACCCAACAGTGACGATATGCTCTAGCCATTTAAAAAGAGACAAAAAAAGATGAGAGTGGAACTTAGACCGTTGATCGTGAAGTACAATATGTAGATAAAAGTGCTGCATAAGTATAGAAGTGTTGGAGCATTAGAGCATTCCAGCCCCCCCCGCCCCCCATTAATCTTCTCCCAATATACCACGGCCGTGAAGGCCTATATATAGACCACAAGATGATTAAGTGGTGAAGCACTCTGCCACAATTGGGACTGAACACACACACACACACACGCACACATGCACGCATACTCCTTTCTTACTCATTCTTGTTCCCTACTTCCCTCTCTCTTTCCGAATCTGTCGCTTGCATATACTGTAGCTCTGTATTAACTCCCAACATAGCGCAGTTCAGTTCTCAGTCAAATTATGTTTGACTCGAGGGGAGAGGATAAGTCATTCAATTCCCTTTTTCTTTTTTTCTTGGTGTTAAGCTGCTCACAAAAGCATTTGTGGAGATTGTAAGTGTTCTGTGGCTGCATGTGGAAAAGCAGCAGCAGCAGCAGAAGAGTGACTCCCTCAACATGCAGTAATGTGAGCGACAGTGGTTTCAAACTAGAGGAAGAAATGCTGATGTCCACCACGAGGAGATGAAGGGAACAGGCCTTAATTCTGACGGAGGCAAAAGAGCTCTGGGATCACAAGGTGTCCTTGTGTGCAAGCCTCATTCAGCACAGGGAAAACAGATAGGCTTATCTGCATGCATGCATGTAGAAATGATTTATTAGACAGGAGAGGAGGGTGAGAAGAGAAAAGAGCAAGGGAGAGAGTGGTGGAAGTAGAGAATTAACCTGCACTATGCTCAAGAGTGGCCTCATTTGTCCACAGCCGTGGCAGTATTGCAGAGAACTCTCCTTTATATTTCCGTGCGCTGTATGCAGTACAATCCTAGTGTAGAAATGGATGTCCATTTGGTTCCAATGTGTACACTCTTCACCGTTAAATAAACACTGGGATTTTCTATCCAGTAGAAAGAATCTAAGGTGTAAACATTGCCTGCAGGATTTGTTTTAAGCAGGGTTATACTAAGACCATCATTCAACTGTGTCGCTCAGTTGAAAATTAGGGTATAAATATAAATTAGGCTTTAGGGGGTGGAGACGACCTTTTGTGGGAAAATTACTCCTGAGTATCCGCACAAAAGAACCCTGAAGAGATGCAGGTTTTTGGGGGGTGTGATCGGATAAGATTCACTGTCAGCTAATGCAACTGCAGGGGGTGAGGCTATGAAATGTGTTGCAATGATTGTTGGTATTACATTACAAACTTTTACAATTGTCCGATGTGATGACCATGCATGCTTAGTATATCATTGACTAACTAAATGTTGTCATGCATGAACAATTGTACCCTGCACCCCTAATTTGACAATATCTCAAAATCTGCATGTCAAATAACTTTTGGTGTAAGACACATTTATGAATGACACTTTACAATGTCCTTCATGTTTTACTGTAGTGTAAATAAAAAGAGACTCCATACCCTTGCAACACCAACTGACTTTAGTCAGATAATTCTTCTTTGGCAGGCATGAGTCTTAAAAGCTTTTAGTGCATTAAATCTCAGGGGGCTGAACAAGACAAAAGGCACATCATTGTACCTCTCTGGAAGGAAATGTACAATACCAGCTAGCAGCTACTCTCACTCTGACAAGCCATATTAGTGTTGCTAGGTTGTACCTGCCGGCAAAACCCCTTCATGCTACTGTAGCTGTCTGGTATATTTTGTTTCCAGTTTACAGGAGCTGATCCTTTGTTCATAAAAGGCTGAGTGCTGTGAAGCTGTTATCCCTGTCTGAGCCTGGTTGTCTTAGGCGCCGGTGTTGAGCTTTCTCATCCTCGGCTATTACTGTAACTGCAGATCCACGAATATCTCTCTGGGCAAGACGGTATAGAGGCCATTACTGGGATGGTGTCCTATAAGGATTAGAGAGGCGGGTTTGTGAAGGTCGTCGATATCATGTCACTTATTATCTCCAACCATCTTGGTAAAAAAAAGTGACACTGCTCCCCGGTCTTTAACTCTACTGTTAACTTGCACTTGAGCAAGGCACTTCAGCCACCGACTGCTCCATTTAAGCTCCTGAGTGGAAACAAGAGCAGTATGGGGGTTGTGCTACCGTAGCTGAACTCCCAGGTGTGAACATGTTTAGCTGTAAAAATGTGAAGCAGGACATGTCTAAAAAAGACCATGCTTGCTCAGCAAACTGTCCTTGGATAAACAAAGGTTAAAGAGATCTATGGGGGACTGTGAATTCTATAGGGTAGTAGTGACGCTATTCATAATGCAGTGGTAATAGTTGCTGCAACTGCCAGCAACATGAATTATGGTGTGATATTTTTTTGAGGGGAGCTAGCCCCTCCTATGTCTGTGTACTGTGTACCCCATAGCGATGATTTGATTGGCTGAATGCTTAAAAAGTGAGTACCGAAAAGTGAGGACGCTAATTGTGATTGGCTGAAATGACAC
Source organism: Protomyctophum bolini (assembly GCF_963924005.1). Lineage (NCBI taxonomy): Eukaryota > Metazoa > Chordata > Actinopteri > Myctophiformes > Myctophidae > Protomyctophum > Protomyctophum bolini. The sequence goes on from NC_137880.1 coordinate 27,687,329, forward strand.
GTGGCTGTGCACGGAATGTGATGTATGATGATAAGAGCGGCCCTCACTTCACATTTCACACGTAAATGTACAGTATGTAGGCCTTAATGGAATTTGTAAGAAAATTATCAAATCCATTAAAAATTGTCTGGTAGTAAAAATATTTCCACATTCTGTCAGTGGGAGTCCAATTTATTAAATGTGCAGTAAGAAAAATTGGGTGTGTGTGTGTGTGTGTGTGTGTGTGTGTGTGTGTGTGTGTGTACCCTGTGTCTGCCTGTGTACACATCTGATACGCAGGGTGGAGACACACGTGCAAACACCTGATAGCAGGAGAGCACAGCAAACAGCTTTTTTCTGGATTTAAAACAACAGAAAAAACCGATGTCCATATCGTGTGAGCCCAGTTTATTGTTGACGTGTTCTGACTTGAATGGCTGAGTTCTGAAATTACAGATGGCCGTCCCGTCATATTATAATGTGCCGCAGCAGCGCTGAGCGTGTTGCGTGCTGTGGGGATCCGTCAGCGCTAAGGCAAAGTGACAGTGTGTGCAGAGAGGTCCTAATTACTGCCTCAGCTGACTAATTGTTGTCCCCGAAGAATGGCTTCTCTCTGAGGACTGCAAGATCCTATTGACAGCACAGCACAGACATATGCACTAGCAAACTATACTTTCAAAGGTCTTCACATGTAATAAAAAACCAATCATTATTAAACTTGCAGTGCTTGCATGGACTATAATCATAAGTGATGGCTGAATGAGTGAAATGTCATTTAAACCATACTATACCAGTAAGACGCGTCGTTGACGACAGACTGCTGGGTGAGCGCTGGCGCTTTGGCATGGGGGGTCAGATCAACATGGAATGAATTCTGACTGGCCATATAAGGAGCATGTCTTGAGTGTACAGAGGTCAGATAAACATATGGAATGTCAGAACAGGTCAGCTCCATACAGTATGGAGATCTAAGGGTGGGACAAGTGTACAGGGTTTGATGAGGGCCAAGGTAGGGCCAGGCCTTAATTTTCGGGCCTGTTGAGAACTCTAGTTTTCGCCGGCTGCCGGGCGCGGCTGCACTAATAACTTTGGGGCAGGCCCGTCTAGAGTTTGAAATTTGAATGGACAGGTATAAGTAAAAAGGGAGACATCGAAGAGGAAGGATGGATGGGAAAGTATCAACATATGGAATGTCAGAACAGTTTCTGACATATATGCATGAAGATCTAAGGGTTTGAGGTCAGATGTAGAGTTGCTGGCCAATATTGATAACATCAGGTATCTCCATATATGGGCTTAACTGCGACAGCAGGTCGCATTTACTATGACATCAGGGTCTCCCCATCTCCATCCCTGATGATGTCACGTGATGTCACGAGACCTGGGCACCATATATGGTGCCTGACGGCGCATATATCACATCTGCTGTGGTTGACGGTGAACTTCGTCCATTGAAAATTGTAGGCCCTATCGTCGGGTAGGTAGGGTACATAATATACTGGTTGACAGGTAGCCCTGTCTGAAGCTCATAATAAAAGCAATATCTCCCCTGGCCAGCGGTGATGCATGCCTTTTGCTTGATTGGTAGAAATGTGGTCTGTCTCTGTCATCATGCTCCCATGATCCATCCTAACTATTAGGAACAATGGCCTGCATCTACAGGCCAGTGCCAACTCATCTAGCCGTGGGGGCTGACATGAGTATGTCCTCACATGCACACAGGCAGAACATGTACACTTCGAACTCAGGCCCTTATACTGCAACAGTTCTTGCCACTGCCTGAGCCACACTTTGTGTGTGTGTCAGTATGTCTGCGGTCTATGGCTCTATGCGGGCTTGAAATCCTTAAATCTGTGAGAATCAACTGGGCGTCGTCACTCAATCAAATAATAAACCAATCGGCTGTATGTGAAGATCCACTCCAGAACAACAATATAAATATATCAATTAAGGGGCCATGCACTCACGGACAATATGTTAAAATACAATAAATACACCATAACATCCATGTTACCTACAAAATGAATACACAGAGATAATAATACTAATAATACTAATAATGGAGAGGCATGTCAGGTAGGTATATTAAAAGAATGGTCTGATATCTAGGTCCATTATATCATGTGCGGACATTCCACTTTTTTTCTTCATAATGGGTATTTTATCAGATAAATTCCTATTCTATGAATTGTATTCATCTCAACGAACATATGGTGGAGCTGAGCATAACAGTAAACTGTACATAAGAGAATAATTCAGTAGCCTATAGAGACACAGCCTTTAGTGTGGGCTGGCAAAAGTGAATGAGCATCTTTGCTTTCAGGGTCTTACCATTCAATGCGCATCATCTTGTTTCCATGGTTTCCTTGTCTTTTCACCAGCACCGGCGGTGAGAGATCAGTGGAGGGCTTTTAGCAGTGACTATCTATTTATTTGCTTAAAGCCCCTCCGCAGTAGTTGAATAGATAATACTGTACATTCAACTCCTGAATTCTCGTTATAAACGAGAACGGATTTGGAGTCTTCATTAATTAAAAGCAATGCAGTGTTGCTGTCCCTGGTGTTTTCAACAGTGCCTTAATTATCACAACCTATCATCCACCACAATATGTATTCACCTATTAAACTACTGTATAGCCTAGCTGTTTGGGAAGCTTGGTAGCTAGTTGAAAGCGTGCATTCACCTGCATATCGAACAAGTCAATGTATGCCAAAAATGGATTGCCCTGTTTATGTATAGGCTTACAGCTGCTTTTATCTGGATTAAGCCGTTTTAATGTGCATATAGCCAGACATACAAATTTACAATTCAATACACAAATCATGTCATAAAATGTTTAATGAATTGGTTTCATTGTTGCCTGTTCTGTTCTGTGTTCAGACAGGTGGATGGTGTGGAGCACACGCATACAGCAGACAGGTGGATGGTGTGGAGCACACGCATACAGCAGACAGGTGGATGGTGTGGAGCACACGCATACAGCTGCTGCAGGTATGTACTAGTGTAGAGGGCCGAGGCACAATTGTTTAATTCCTGAATTTAAATATTATTGAATTATATAATATTGTATGATCAGTCAAAACAGTTGTGATGCTGGTTTATATATTCCCACATCCTCTGCTGGTTGCTGGTGTCAATTAATTACCCAGTGACTGAAATTAAATTGCTGAATTGGTGTGTTTGAAATGTTAAAGTTTTATTAAGTATAATGTTCAGTGGTTTTGTTAAAAGGTTTAAACTTTTTGTCATTTAGTTCATATATTACATGCATTTTTCAAGTGGCCTTTATGTCATATACAGGCCAGGTTTGGACATTGTCAGAATATATTGAACTACCGGTATGACTGTCCGTATATACTGTGTTATTTTCCTTTCCTTTTTGTCTCTAATTTCAATACATGGTACAATTTTCAACTGCAATACTGTCTGAGCTGAGCTGCATCGAGTGTTCCGCATTGAACTCCCAATTGCCGCTAGAACTGGAGATTCACTCCCAATCTTCCGCCGTAATCTGAAGACTCACCTCTTCAGCACCTTAGAAGTTAGCACTATCACTTATTGTCCTAGCCTTGACGACCTTGCAGATTTATGCAATGGCCAAAATGTAATTTAGATAGTTATCTATAGACAGATGCAGGTCATTTGTATACCTGGCATCCTAGTGTGTATAGTTTCAATGTACACATTGATTTTTTTAATGTTATTCTGTTTAAAGACTGATAGGTCCTTGGTTTACCTATGGTCCTAGATTACTATTTCTATGCATTTTATGTATAGAAATGCATATGAGATTCATGCATATGCATTTGTTGCATTACTATAGTGTTTTCCTGTAAATCACTCTGAATTAAGAGCATTCGCTAAATGCCTACATTGTAATTGTAATTATTTAGTGTTCATCAGTGTTATTTTCCTCCAATATCACACCAATTTTAAAAGTACATATAGTCACTGGACTATAATGCACTCAGAAGATAGGTGTGATAATGGATGAAGCTATCCTTATTTCCTGTAAGCATTATGCTACACATATAGCCTACCTTTTGTTGTAAACACACATAGCTTTAAAAAACATGTTTTGACACTTCAAGCATCAAGAAAGATAAACAATGTATTACAATATTGCATTCAGTTTGGTAGTGCAGACTCAGCTGTGTTGGCTACACTATAGATTATCTGCACAAGCATGACACAGAATCTGAGATCACTAACCATCCGAAACAGAGCGTATAAGATACTGAGTTATTACATGAACATAACATTGAACCCTCCAAGGGCGAAGTATATATCATTTTGGGAGTCAGTGGCTGCATATCAAACAACTGTGGGTCCTTGAAATGAAAATACAATATGCAATATGTCAGATTTAGGCCAGAGGGCGCTGTCACTGTAGAAAAATGCCTACACGATTTCTCTCCGTGCAGGCTCACCAACAGGCTCAGGCTCACAGCTCCTTTCATGCTAGGAGTGAAGCTCTATCGGCTTGCTGCCTGAAACCCTGATCTTTTCCCCATAATTATGCTAATAGACCAGATGGCACAATGATGAGCGCCTTGCTCTTTGATATTCTCACATTGCAGTGTCGGCATAGTGCGGACCCTCTGTCTCTCTCTCTCTCTCTCTCTCTCTCTCTCTCTCTCTCTCTCTCTCACACTGTCTCACACGCACGCGCGCACACACACACGCTCACACACACACACACACACACACACACACACACACACACACACACACACACACACACGCTCACACGCACACACACACACACACACACACACACACACACACACACACACACACACCATGCAGCCATTCACACTGGACTATAGGCTATACACTGTTGATACAATGCGATCAAAGACCCCTAGACTAGCGGATCAGATTGTTCTTATGTCGTAGCCCTCCACCCACTCAAAGCGGGGGCCCATTGCTGTTCTACATGAAAGGTTGGATCCTGCCAAGCGCAAGAGAAGGCGAGAGAGAGGTGAAGGGACGCTGACTGACACGGTGCACATCAATAGCATTTACGCCGACGGGAGGAACCATGGATTTTTCGCCGACCTCGAGTTGGCCATTTAGATATAGGCCTATAGAAACAGTATAATAGGCCAACGTACAATCTTGAGAGGAATTAAATAGTTTCCCTTGAAATGTAATCAGCTCTGAGATCTAATCTGATTCCCACCGACACTATCGCATGCGTGTTCGCAAGTCTAAAGTGGAGTTATTTTCACAGGTTAAATATCCATACGTGCCTTTGAGCAGCTACTGTCGATATAAAGGATGTTCTGTTCTGCCAATCCCAATGCTTTCATATAGTTTCATCCAAATCTTCCCAGATTTCTGCAATGAAGGCTGCATGCATGTGCTTTTAAAAGAGATGCCGCTTGCAAATTCCTGCAACGATTTAGATTACAAATAACCCCACAGAAACTATACGCCTGCAGGGTATATTATATATTATTATATAGCCTACTCACGAAAGTAAACCGGTGTGTACAGTAGACTATAAGACTGGAGTGAAAATAACTGTGCCCGCTTTGCACCAACCAAAATGCATGAAAGTCAGTGCATGCACATTGGCATGTTTATAGGCGATAGAAGTTTTATCCAATATTCAAATTATAGAAAACTATTCAAATTAAGCCTTAGTGGCATGTCATTTTTATTGTGGAGCGGATATACTCGTGGTATAATTCAGGACAGTCCACCAACATTACAGTAAATTACTGCTGTTTGCTGCGTTGCTGTCCATGGTGCTGAATGCCTTTCCAATGAGTAGATTTGGGGGACTGTGTGTGTGTGTGTGTGTGTGTGTGTGTGTGTGTGTGTGTGTGTGTGTGTGTGTGTGTGTGTGTGTGAGAGAGAGATCTTATAATTCATTAAATATCTGCATAAAACAGCCTACTGGTTGGGTGCCCTTGGGATATAGTCTTGGTGGAAATTGGAAAATGTAACTTCTATACTAACACAGACAGTAGGCCTATAGGCTACCTATACCTAATGTTTAAATGTGCATGTGTGAAATGTGAATACGTCCATAACCAGTTTAATTTGAGTGCAAGCGTCCTTTGACTGTTTGCAACCAACGTAATTACTATAGGATGTCGTTGCAATTGTATTTTTAATTGTTCGTATAGCCTGCATGACATTCACTCTATCTCTGTTACTCAACTCTGTGTTTCTCTCTGTGTTTCTTTCTCTCTCTTGTCTCTCATATATCTCTGACGCGCGCACACAGCACTAACCTTGGCTCGACGTCAGAGCCTGTGCAGCAGTGCAGCATAATGGGAGCGTAGGCAACCCAAAGTGCCTCATGTGTCGCTGCTATCGCGATCCTCCCCTGATTGGCGGTTCTTTACTTCCCTTGACACTCCTGTATACGGATCCGCGCTTTCACCTCAGCTAGCCCACGCTTGCATGGGCCCCCACCGGATTGTTCACTTCTCGACATGGATGTCCCACCGTCCCTTGAACCGGAGGATTGTTTCTTGGCGCAGTGAAGAGGAGGATCATGCCGGGACTGCTAATGGATTTAGGGGAAGCGCGAGTGACCATGCCGTGATCTTGCGCGTGGGTTACCGTCCACCCTGCCGAACGACCGTAGAAGAACGACCGTAGGGGAATCAAACGCGTACGGGGGATTACCACTGTGCATTCTGACAAACAACATGAAGATTACCTTCCCTGTGATAACTAGTCTCGTTTTCAGTTTCAACCTCAGGCTGGTCCCGCTTTTGCTGCTGTTTCTTGGATACTCTCGCGGGATGCCACACGTTTTAAGATTCGGTAAGATACTTGTTTGTTTTTAGGGTTATAGCCTACTGACTGTAGTAGGTTATCTGTGATTATGTTGCCAATTTACAAACTGAAGGCGTTCTCCCCCCCCCCCTAAAATTACATTCACAGGATTCAACAGCTGACCTTTCCTTTCTAGAGTTGACAAACCATGTTTATACACTCTATCTCCCTGTAACAATGGCTAGACTATAATGGATGTTTTATCCCTAATATTTCTTATTATATTTTATACATTATTCTATATTTTCCCCGGGTATCAATTAAGGATCATAACTTGCAATAACTGATGTAAACTATACCCAATTACACACTGTCTATATAGTCGTGTGCAACAGCTGAAGGGCAGCAAATGAAAATACTTTTTCAAATAATGCATTAATTGGTTATACTTTAGGGCCAGGCTATAAAAAATGTCATAGGCCTACACTTTTGGCATGAATGTGGTCCTCAGGACAGGAGCAAGAGTCAGTTTCCTCCTGGTCGGTCGGTTTCCCTGTCAGTGGCCTCAAACTACTGACACCTCAACAGAGTGTCAGTTTCCTGCTGGTCGGTTTCCCTGTCAGTGGCCTCAAACTGCTGACACCTCAACAGAGTGTCAGTTTCCTGCTGGTCAGTTGCCCTGTCAGTGGCCTCAAACTGCTGACACCTCAGCATGTCCTCTGCAGTAAATGTTTTACATGTAAACATTACCACAGAGTGGGGATCAATCACTCAGCCATAAGGCCAATCAATACACTTGGCAGCACTTTTCAACCTCCATTCGACTAAACCGCTATTGATTTGGGAATCCCGTGCTTTCACTTATTGTATTCCTTCGTCTAAATCTAACGGAAGATTTGTCCGTGCGTTACATGAACCCCATTGTCCCTATTCTGTTCTGTGGCAAACATTTGATCAAAAATACAGATCTACAAGCTCACTGTGAGCTCGTAGATGAGCTATTCTTGGGAAGAAAGAGCAGACCTGGTATAGAGCCCTGGGGGATCTTGATAAACGAATCAGGGTTTAAGACAGGTGGTCACGCTCTTCCATTGCCTCCTCTTTGTTTGCATATGTGATGAGCATCTTGGAGTGACGAAAGGATGTCATCAAACGTTGACAAGACATTCTCACAACCTCAGTCCCCGTCGTGTGGGTCCTGTTTAAAAGTCAGGCCGCGTCCGCATGAGCCGCCTCTATGGCAACGGCATGTGCTTGAGCTCTCTCTGCCTCCTGCCTGCTGCATCCTCCCACTGTCCTCTCCTCTCTTACCGATTTCCCGTCTCACACGTTGTCTGACAGGGATGCTGGCTCTGCAACCAGCTTGCATCAATAGCTTGCCGGAGATACCCGTGTGAGATACATCTCCGGCGACGACGTGCTTCATGCCTCTGATATTGGGCTCTGGGTGACAGGACATGCATGTGTGCTTTTAGACCTGCGGCGTCTCTCTGTGGTCCACGCCTGTTGCTATATTTCCCACAACACCGGCCAGCCAAGAAATTTCAGGACACACTCATGGACAAACTGCAAATCGACATTGTTATGCAAATTGAAGCGAGTGCTTGAATAACCACAACAATGTGCAATGGCCTTCAATGTATTTGTTACATTTTGCTATGGACACTTTGCTATGGACTCCCCTGAAAGCTATTCTTTTTAAGGTTTCTCTGCTTATATTCTCTGCTTATATTTTATCCCTGGTAGTGAATTATCATCTGCTTTAGTTCTACTACAATATGACAATAGTTACATCCATGTATGCTAGTCATTCCATGAAGAAATATGCTTATCTGTCCATATTTCCTTACAAAGGAACTTGATTTAAAAAAGGAAGGACTGAGTTAGACCTTCTCTCTGATGATAATCTTAATAGTGTGTGTGTGTGTGTGTGTGTGTGTGTGTGTGTGTGTGTGTGTGTGTGTGTGTGTGTGTGTGTGTGTGTGTGTGTGTGTGTGTGTGTGTGTGTGTGTGTGTGTGTGTGTGTGTGTGTGTGTGTGTGTGTGTGTGTGTGTGTGTGTGTGCGTGCGTGCGTGCGTATTGTATGAGAAAGAAAGAGATATAGTCAAAGACGCAGAGCGATTTAAAAAGAGACCTTGAGAGAAATATAACCCATTTCATTTCTTGTACCCATGTCACAACACTAACAGACCATGCATGCTCAGCGTATTATCCCAGCTGGCCCAGAAAGCCACTGGGTAACGAGGGGTCAGCTCCCCAGGGCCTGTGTGTCCCCTTCCTGCTTCAGCTCTGTGTTGCCCGGCCCTGGACTTGCATTGTATAACCGCTGTTCTGCTGTCACTCTGAGACCTTTACACATTGTAACACTGACACTTATTCAGCCTTGTGTATTCCCATGTAGCACTGCTCTCCCTCCATGTGTCAACTAGAAAATGTCCCTGTCACCAGCTGCAGACAAATTCTAATCCTACTTTAACACAATCAGCGCCGGGATTTCTTTCAAAATAGCAGCTCGGGGTGCCGCGCAGATATGGCAGCTTTTACTCAGAAAGCCCCCCCCCTTCCGTTCTGTACAAAAACCGGGAGAAATAATGTTGCTTGCTTACCTCGCTATGATTACGATAAAGTCGCTCGATAATCCCTCGTGTTCATTTTTTAAACGAGATGCATGTTGATTGAAGTAAAAAATTAAGAGCTTAGTATATCCTTCACATGAAAATGTTTGAGAGCACTGATATAGAAACATAGGGTTTTTCAGAAAACTGTCGTGATTTAGAAGGCATTTGTAGAATCGTCCTCAGGTCTAACATACTCATTGGTTAAAGTAAAGCACAGTATTGTTCTGGATTGTAGTTTCAAAACTAGGCCATTTTAAGGTGTCATCGTCATCTCAAGCCGTAAAATCGGGTGACTGCTTGCGACCGGATGGGACCATGTGGCACTATATGACGTTTGTGGACTATAGTTAACGTTGCATGCTGGGGGAAGTGATGATTTACGATGCTGTCCCTATGGAGAGGTAACTCGCACAGCGCTGAGTCGGCTGCTGAAGCGGACGTCGCAACGCTCAAAACTGCAACTCACTATAGAGCGTCGCAGTGTCGTCTTTCTGAAAGTCCCCTTTCAGAAAGACGAGGGCACCAGGAAATAATTCACCATTCATTTTTCCCATAGACGTTTCAAAAAGTATTTATTTAAAGATCTGTAAGCCTCGAACAAAGCCAACAGCCGAGTTAACAAAACATGACAAAAAAGAAAAGAAAAGTGTTGTACCTTGCCCTTTTTTTCTTATTTCTAATTATTTGTTTGGCCAAAAAAATATGTTTCTTTTCATGATTTGTCAACTAAGCTGTTTACTTTTTCCGAGGCTTACAGATCTTTAAATAAATACTTTTAGAAACGCCTATGGGAAAAATGAATGGGGAATTATTTCTTGGTGCCCTCGTCATTCTGAAAGGGGGCGACGCTCTATGGCCTAACGGCTCGCACGGCGGTGCCTCTCGTGGCTCAAGTCCGCTTGAGCCATCCTCTTAACAGGTTTTTTAGTGGAGCCGTCGTCCCTTTCTACGTCTTGGGTTTGAGAACGGAACTTCTGCATTCCAGGACAGGCTGCGTTACCGGGACGTGGTAAATGACTTAAAGGGTACCCCCCCCCTCACTATAGGATGCCTTGAGAATGAGAATACAGATGTGCCATTTGAGAACTTTACATGTCTTGCCATTAGCAATTCAGTAGATTGCATTGTCAGGAACAGAACATCAGTGAGAACGGGGGGGGGGGGGGGGGGCGGGGGATTTGCCAAGGTGTTATAATTTATTCTATTCAGATTCCCTGAATAGGTAGAGTTCCTCTGCTGGACACCTCTTTTCAGTAGCAAAGCAGTATAATTAGCAAGGCTAATCAGTGAAAAAAATCTGACACCTCTATGTTGGTCTTGTAGCATATCCATTAGCCTTGGAGACCGCCACATGAATTTTCCTTTCAAAACTATGCACAAAAGTGAATTTCATTTTCACCCACTGATCTTTGTAAATCTGTGATGTGACAATTAAAGCTGATTCTGATTCTAAAGCACCCATTAGCAAGGCACTGGACCACAAAACTGGCCCCAGGGGCACAGCAACGCAGCTGCCCCTGTGTTCAATCGCTCTGATTAAATGCATGTGTTTATCAATGGATAGGTAGCCTGAAAGAGACCGGTCCGTTTTTTGGCATAGACATAGACATAGCCGTAGAGAGCTGCAGACCATCAGTAATCAGCAGAGAGAGAGAGAGACTCGTTAGCGCTCCTGTATGCCACAATTGAATGGGTACTCGCCCAGGCGTTTCCTTTTCTTCGAATTGTTTCGTTTTTTAGTTTTTTTCATAGAAAAGAAAGGGGAGAAGAACAAGGGGGGGCAAGGGGGAAAGGAGATCAAGAAAAGAAACAAAGTAAAAAAGCTACGTATTTATACAGATAAGGTATAAAGATACGTGAGCATAGCAGCAGGTCTATGCTGTGCATTATTAAAAAGAACACATGAAAAGACAGCAGAGCTGGTGGGCACCGTAGATGCAGTCTGCAGTTTACAGCTGGAATACACCGGCCTGTGTTTGTAGACATATAGAACAACAAGTTCAACCTTTGAGTCATACACCATTCAGCCAACCTTCCACCCCAATATACAGTACCTGTACCATCCATGAATGATAGGCCCGATTAATTGCCTGTAGCAAAATGGGCTCACTGTAGCTTAACTAACGTACAATCAGCATGCACAGTCTTGATGAGTATTCATCATATACTCTACATACAGTACGTACATTCACAGCAGGAATCCTTGGGTTTTCTTCATCACCTGAGGAAGTAGTTGGGCTTATCTGTTTGGGCTTGTTATTAATGTGTATCATTCATGCACTGTGCTGAAATAAAAAGCAGGCTGAGGCACCACCAGGAAACCTGTTTTAAAGGGATATGTTTGCCAAAACCTTTGCCAAACAAGAAAGCCACTTTCATTAAGTAGCCTAATCTAAAATCCAATTTGTTGTTTAAGCAAGCAGTTTTTTATGCAAGTCAAAAATGTAATGTACATGTGAATTACAGTGTACTATAATTGTATATACTCTACTTATGTCTACCCCTTGTCTGGCGTCTACAGTATGCTATACTGTAGAAGCCCTATTATGCTGATATTCATGGCTGTCAGCACACATTACAGGAGCATGAGATATATTGGCTGAAATAACCACTGCGTTGTTTCAGTCTACTGGAACTTGCTGTGGAAGTTCACCTTTCTCTGTATTTGTATGCCAGCAAGCAAGTTGGAATTTAATAAGGTTTATAGTTCAGGGATATTTTCAATGCCTGCAGCACCATATGACAGCTAAATGGATTCTTGGGCAAGTTAACGGCCCTAATTTTATAGCCACTTTATTCCATGAAGATGGCTCATGCATATACTTGCAGTCATATACTGTAATCACCTGGTTTGTGTTTCATGCACTCTGGCGAAACATGACAATTACAGTGGGTGCAGACTGTTTGGAGCAGCACATTCATGATCTAATTTAGTTATCCCCAGAATAAATGTTTAGTCACTCACTATTAGAAATGACTCAGCACCTGCCATTACTGTATGTCAGATTTGAATAGCATTTGTATACCGGTACATGATGTGTTTTGTAAGTCACAATGCCTGAATTGGAGAACAGTCATTGTGGAAAAATCCACTATGAAATTGATGAATGTTTTAATTCCTTAAAGCGGCTGTGCTGCGAGAGTTGTAGTATCATTCAACACCGTCCGCTGCCATGTCCCAAGGCTCTCTACACCTTCTTACAGTATCGTTCACTGAGACAAAATACTCCTGCTCATGTTAATATTTTCCCTCACTAAAGAAAAAAATATGTTTTATTTTATTTTGTATTTGTTTTGTAAATGTCAAGTCCCTACAGCAAATAAGGCATATAGGCTATTATGTACTTATATACTGCCAATATACAGGTCCCTCTCTTATTAGTTCTTCTAATTCTTCTAATCCCTTGGTTGCATTGTGAGTGTGAAACTGTGGGCTTAACATACAGGTGAGGGTAGAGAGAACTCAATCCACGTTTTTTTTCTTCTTTTTATTTACTTAATTCACTTTAGTTGCTTTTGCTTTCTTCCTGTCTGAATTATCAGCTTGCCAGAGTTTAGCTTGGGATTGCAGGAATTATGGATAACACCCATGTGCCCTGGCTTGCTGCCAGCCCGTTCACAGCAAACATTTAAATAGGCACAAAGCTGCTTAAAATATTCATGTGTCACTCGGTGCCCGCCGTAGCTTATAGAAATATGAAACTATCTCCCCTCCCCTTGTAAATGATTTTTCATGGTTTAAAAATACCCACCACGGGTTTCAAGAACAAAGAGGAGATCTGTCTTGCATTAGCATGCAGCGCCACACATGGGTTTGAAGCATGGAAGTATCTAGATGGATTTCTAAAACCTGTTTACAGGCCTGTGTCTTGTCTTTGAAGGTCTCTCCGCCATGCCTCAGTTACAAAAGGCTTTCTCAGCGGTGATTAATTCAGGCCTGTGCTCATTTTGAAATGGAAAATATCTGCGAGGTGTGAAATGAGGAGATAAGAAGTCATCTTTCTGTGCTTAGCATTTATTCCTCTTGCATGGTTTATTGGTCTTGTGTGCCGCAATGGGACTTGTTTGCGTAACAGGACAAACTCCCTCGCTTGCTTCATGAACCCCACCATAACATGAGAAGTCAAGTCATCCAACCTGTTTCCAACAAAGTGGTTGCCACACAGGCTGCAGTCATACGTACGTATGCTACACCAATGGTTCCCAAACATTTTCACGTCAAGGACTCACAAATTGACGCTAATTAGCCTGCGGACCCCAATTTGAAGAGATATGCCAGGGACCCCCATAAGAGAAGATTTGTACGGCTCTAGCGGTGATTCTCAACCCGTTTAATTTCAAGGACCTCCAGTTTGAACTGCATTAGACACCCATTTAATGGCACTTCTATCTCTGGGACCCCAATTCATATTGTAAAATTAATGTTAATTTAACTCTGAGAGTGTGCAAATGGAACCAAATGGTCCATTTGTCTATTTGTACACTCTCTGAGTTACAGTCCAATAAGGGTCCATTTGTTACAAACTATCATTTAGCTGGGGACCCCCTGGAACACCCTCAAGGACCCCTATGGGTCCCCGGACCACATGGGAACCACTGTGCTACACAAGGAGCAAATGGTTTTGACCAAGACCCCACAGGAGCTATACTGTATTGTGTCATGCAGGGGTTCTGCTGCTGTCTTGTCATGTCAGTGGCATGTTCTATATGGAGAAGACCTTCGTTATATCCACAGCCCATCGCTCTTTGTCACCGCCAATCACATGTTTTCCCCGGGCCGGGCAGTCAGTGGGGTCAGGGGTTATATGTGTAATTGTTCTGTGAAACTGTCCCCAGAGAAGAGCCCCGTATTCGCCTTGCCGCCTCGCTGCCTTTGAGTGAAGGAGCTGCAGAAGCAGGCCGGCTGAAGGTCACTTGAGGAGTCGTTTCCTGATGTTTTATACACACATCTGTCACATTCCCTCACAGTGAGGGAATGGGTGATGCATCAGTGTGGCTGAAAGGTATAAGGCACATGTTTTTTAAAAGGGGAGGGGTACCTGGGGGGTCAGAGAGAGAGAGAGAAAGAGAGAGAGAGAGAATTTAATTGAGAGAGATAATTTAATTGAGAGAGAGAGAGAGAGAGAGAGAGAGAGAGAGAGAGACACTGTGTGAGTGTTGAGACCAGCAGCAGATACCACATTAGTTTGCCTCAGAGCGGTCCACTCTGTTCCCTTTCCATCATGGCCCACTTTCCTCTAGTGTTTCCTGTGTGATAACCACTGTGAATTGAGATGCTGGGGAGTTATGGCTGAGAGAGCTGTGTGTTGAGGCATAGTGGGAGCCAGCCAGGACCTACTGTATTGTGGGCAAATGTTTCTGAATTTTTTCAACTAAAGTAAAGTAGCAAGCTCACAACGCATAACAATGTGACATGTTTTGAGTTTGTATATTGGCTTTGTAATATGACAAAGCATATAGGGCTTAAGTAGATATTGTATACACACTGCTGTGCTGCCTGAGGTTCACGCCACCTCAATAAAGGTATATCTAGCTATTCTACACAGACTGAATTTCAAGAATGTGCATGCAGAATAGATGGGACTATGGGGGCGAAAGGGAAAATCATAGTCGCAGGCTCAAAGATTGGTTTTAGGTTTGTAAGCCAGCATAAAGTTGCATTAACAAACAAGACTGGCAGCATTGCTACAGAGTAATAATATAATGCATAATTGCATTGTCTAAATACAGACTTAAGACAACTTGTGGCTATCTAGAGATTTGGCATGCTCAAGAATACAAACAAGGGTCTACAAGAAGTATCAGTGCGGCACTGTCTATTTTGATGTTGACTTGGTGCGTGCGCGTGCACACATGCATGTGTTGGATACGATAAGATAGACATATATTGATCCCATGAGGGGAATTCAGAGCATGCACGCATGCCATGTTGGCTATAGTGTGTTTGCATTTGTACAGTGTGTGTGTTTGTGTTTACAAAGGGCATTAATAAAGAATGCTCCTGTGAATTAATGATGACTTTAAACAGCTCTGAGATGCACAGACCAGACTACATGCTCTTGGTTGTTTGCCAAAAGAGCTGTCGCAGCAGACATTGTGTTCACTCTCGAGCCAGTGTGAACCACTCACTCCCTCACTCTTTAGCAATCAGCTAAAGAGAACCGTAGAAAAATGATTTACCAGCTTTAAATATTATGGTGTCTGCTCCCTCCATTACTTCCGCTTGTAGATCCCGTATACTGTACCAGTAAGACGCCTGAGGGCGCGTGCATGCATCCGCCTGGATGACAGCAGACTGCTGGGCGAGCACTGGCGCTTTGGAAAGGGGGGTCAGATCAGCATATCTGCCTGGGTGACAGCAGACTGCTGGGCGAGCGCTCGCGATTTAGAATGGTGGGTCAGATCAGCATATCTGCCTGGGTGACAGCCGACTGCTGGGTGAGCGCTGGCGCTTTGGAATGGGGGTTCAGAGTTCTGTTAAGAACTCTAGTTTTCGCCGGCTGCCGGCTGCGGCTGCACTAATAACTTTGGGGCAGGCCCGTCTAGAGTTTAAAAGGACAGATATCAGTCGAAAGGGAGACATCGAAGGGGAAGGATGGATGGGGAACGATCAACATATGGAATGTCAGAACAGGTCAGCTCCGTTTATATGGAAATCTATGGGTTTGAAGTTTGAGGTCTGATGTAGAGTTGCTGGCCAATATTGATGACATCAGGGATCTCCATTTATGGGCTTAACTTAATTTAAGTTCACTCTCCTGAATGGATACATTTGGTATCCTGGCCTGAAATGTTATTTTCTGTTTACTATTCTGCTTACTACAGTATATGTTAACGGTAAACTGTCTCTCCAGTTACTGAAATAGTCTGTAGCAATGATTGCTATATTTAACATTTATTTTAACGACAACCAAAATATGGGCACTTTATAGGTCAGGGTCCATTTGGTTACATTTTGTATACCCTCTTAGAGTTACGAATGAATACATCAACACTGTGGTGTTTACTGTGAAGAGCTTCCAATTAAGTTTGAAATGTGATGCTTTATGCTTGAGGTGGGCGTTAAACATGTGAGGCATTTAGCTTTTTGTGGCAGTTTAGCGGCAGTAATTAAGAACTGCCAACTGACTGTTCTGGGAGAGGGAAACAAACACAGCTAGTCAAATGTCTCGTCATGGGAGCTGATGACAATGCTAATTAGGGGTCAGCGTGTGTTGTGCTTACTGTATGTTTGGCTCTGCTATTAATGTTGGCAGGAGACTAATGGCCTATCTGTGTGCCAGGGATCACTTTTAATTATGCATTGATAATGGCCTCTGTGATGTTGTCCTGGACCCAGAATAGGCTACTGTGACACGATGCGAGAAACTCAACTGTAATGCATACCATTTCCAAACACCGACCTAACACATTGCCAACCAAACTACAGCAGACATATTGCTCCTACCTGACCAGTGACCACAGGATCTAAATGTCTCTACAGGAGAGCCGGGAGACAACGCACAACCACCGCATTTGTGGTTTATCGTAATTTTTTTGTTTTTACAATTATTTGGGGGTCCACTTGCAATACGCTCCCGGCCCACAGATTGAGAACCACTGCTCTACCATATTGGTTAAAATAAAATGTTATTCTGACAAAAAGAGTTCTGGCTTTCAGCTTTAAAGTAGCTCATGGTGATTCACCTTCAGTTCACAGCCATCGTAGAGGGAGAAGCAGGAGGAGAGTGCATGTGAGAGAGAGACAATAGAATGACAGAACCGGTACTCAGCCCTCTGAACATTAATCTCATTGTGAAGCCAAAACACAGGGGGAGACAAGCTCGGAGGAGAGCTTGCTTAAAACGATGTTCTTAGAATCTGTGTGATGCCCTATTGTCCACCGTCCACCGGGGCTATGCAGAACATCTTTGTCTGCGTGAACCTTGAATTACATTTACTTCCACCCTTTTATGCTCAGAGACCTTTCAGAGGCATATTCCCCCTGTTCTTTAAATGAGGTTGTGTCGGTCTCTTTGTCAGAGGATGTCATGAGAGAGGAGAGGAGTAGCAAGGCACGCGCGTACAAAACATCATGGCAGAGTAAGACAGCATTGGATTGATTTTCCATCTAGTGCATTCTCAAGCAGTCCAACCCAGTGCAGTTTCAAATATTGAGGAGATAAATAAAGAATAAACGGGAATCCAATAGGCCCCTGCCCGCCTGGCAAAGCTTCCACAGAGACATGCCCACACCCAGCCATCGGCCTTTATACAGTAGACTGTCACATCAATGACAAGTGCAGTGCCTCACTTGGCAGGATGTGAGTGAATGAATGGCAGAGGTCATTGGAGAACTAAACACTACATTTCTGAATTTTTGTGTGAACAGTTTGGACGCCACAGACGATTATCTTATTTAATAATGTACAGGTTACCAAAGATGTTAAGACGAAGTATGATAAATTAGGTTTAATCTAGAGTTTAAGTTAATGGCAAAGCCATTTTTGGTCTCCACATCTATTGAGATCATCAATTACCACTACTTGTAGATAGATAGATAGAATACTTTATTGGCAGTCGGTATGCCTCCCATTTCAGAACATTTCAGAAGCAGCTTTATCATCCCATCACAGGTTTACACATGAAAAGAAGTGGGTGATTTTTATCCCCTCCTAATACTGTTTTGTCATTTACTTTTTACATCCATCTACAGTAGATGCATCTTGCCTTATCTATTGAGAGAGGCTATGATTGATTGTGATATGTGAGTGTAGGGAGGGTGTGTTAAAAGCACCACGGACGGAATTGACACATTGTCCTGTAGTTAACTACAGTACTGTATTCCAATAGTGTTAACCTGTAGCTACCATGATCAGGCAGGCCTGTGTACTGCGCTACAGCGGCCAGAAAGGAGACTGATGAAACTCAACCGCAAGCTGACATTTACTCTTCCCTGGAGCTGAGACAGAGGGTGGGCGATGCAGGTGTCCATTTAGGGCTAATGGGCCATCCATTCACTCGTTTAATTGAGTGTCCTTTATCTGCCTCTGGTGACCTATTTTATTCTCTCTGTCTCTCTCTCTCTCCGTGGTTTTTTTGCCATGTCTGTCTCCCTCGCCCCAAACACATCACCCATACTTCTTCTCTCAGTTTTTGCCTGGTCGCGAGTCGCTATCTCTCTCACCCATTCACCTTCCCACCAGTCTAGATAGCATATGCCGTCCCCTGTTGTTTTCTGAGCACATGGTGTGTGTGTGTGTGTGTGTGTGTGTGTGTGTGTGTGTGTGTGTGTGTGTGATGCGTGACCGCAAAGTAGACCTTCGCTATCCAACCAATAGACCTTAGACCCCTTTCAAAACAGACATTTTGACAGGCGATCACAGCTGAAGAAGAATATCATTAATTATGGGTGCGTGTCATCTACAGTAGGTGTTACTGTGGGCCAGCAGCTCCCATACCGTTAATTTCACGCTGGCATACTGAAAGACTTCAGTGGATTAATTAACCTTATTACCTTCAGTTATTGCCTTCGTCAAAATGTCACTTCTGAAAAGGATCCATGCCTGTGTTCCATAAAGTATCGTATTGTGCCGAATATAAGACTATTCTGATTATGAGATGACCCCCATTTTTCAAGATTAATTTGCGGAAAAAGAACATTGTATGTCATATAGTCCAGTCCCTGATTCTTTGTCTTATATTCAGGCCAATAGGGTAAAATCTTATCACACGAGCTATCTAGATGCAATGCATAATGGAATTAAACAATTTTTGACCATGATGCATTGAGCCATTTCAAGTCATGACAATGTGTTGTCTCAAGGTTAAAATGTAATTCTTTAACCTTTATATTCGCTTCATCTGCAAAGGATCTTCATAGTTGAAATGGCTTGAAGTCATTGGAATCAATAAGGAAGTATACATAGCTTTGAGCTATGGTTGAGCTCTGGTTGGCTTATTTCACAAAATGGGCAGGTCGTAATATTTCTTAGCCATAATTATACCTCTATTGCAGATTTAATTTAGTTGAGAGGTATAATGTGTGACCGGTTGTTGTAGCTGTTAGATTTAGAATTTGCGTATTAAAAGGACTCGATAGCCTATCTGTGCTGTAATATGGTCATTTCCTGGATGATAATACAATTCTTGTCTTTGCTCTTCTTGTCTGTATTCAGGTTTTTAGTCCAACCCAACACACTGGTTGCATTCACAAACTAACATTACATATTTCAACCAGCCAGGTTGTAATACTGCACAGTGCACACATCCATGGCATACAGTTGAATAGGGTAGCTCTGTTATTGTATACGAGTAATATATGATCATATCATTTATCTAATCAATTATCTAATATAACAAGCCACTAAGGCAGGTAGCTCTTTCTGTATCTGTCCATAAATTGATTAAATTGATTCAATACCAAACCCTTTTTCGGAATTAGATTACTGTGATTCTATTTCATGCAATCCATCACTTATGGCCGAGCAGTGTACATTAACTTCTTGACCTTTGCCATCTGGCACAAGATAGTGTCTACTCGCAGGTTTTTACACTCCCTTTGTACTGTGTTACAATAGATAGAGAGTGGAGGCCAGAGTATATGGGACCTTAATGATGAGCAGGAGGAACATGCGGGAGAATGAGAATGAGCCTGGAAGTGAAAAGGGTGCTTGACTCCCATCTAATTTTCTGTTACCTACGGTAATTATGTACTCTCTGCTCGTGTGTGTGTGTGTGTGTGTGTGTGTGTGTGTGTGTGTGTGTGTGCGTGCGTGCGTGCCACTGTCTATTCAGTGCTTCTGCCATATATTGCATAAACGCTCTGAGGTTATTTTCTTATTTCACTACACTTTAAATAAAAAAATGTAAGTATTTAATTATAGTACCGTATTTAAATTATTATTTTGTTTTAATTTTGCCATTAAAACCATACCAAAAGTACCTAGAAAATGTATTCAATGCTGGCTAAACATCATTGCGCGGTTAAAGAACGACTTAACCACATTTTTAACTATCTTCATATACCGGTAATGTCTAAAATTCATGATGACTTCACCAGTTTTCAACCTATCTTCATTATAATTGCTCAACTTATGTAACTTAGATAGAATTTTATGTAGACATATACTATTATAGTATATGCACAGTTTTATTATATAGATATTCCACTCTTACGTATGATTCACAAACTATTTTTGTATGATGTATTGCCATGTTTTTGTTCTTGCTTAAAGTCCTCATGTTCATGATAAAATAGCATCAGTATTTTCTACTCACAGGGCCCCTTTTTCCCGCCTAATATTGAACCAGTTCAGAGTGTTTCCACTGAAAATGAATTGGTTCCGAACCCGATTCCGAATTCGTTTCCGAACTGGAATTAAAAAAAAGTCAGCCGGTTCCGTGAAAGCACCAAGGTTCCAAACATCTGAACGGAACCAGTTCTTCAATCAAAGTTCTTTTGGTGGAAAAGGAGCTTCTGTGTCTCATAGGAGGGCTGAGCTGAGGGCAGTTCAAAAACCCGTCTTCACATCATCGATGGGGAATCGAAGCTAATAGAAACGGCATGCTTTCAATTCGTTACAATGCTATAATGGAAGCCATCATGCTCACGATAATAAAAATCTAAATAATAAATATATTTTTTTAAATCTAATTTTAATAAAAACTCTGCCTAAAGATGATGTCACTGGAAGACGGATTTCTGAACTGCCCACAGCCCTCCTATGAGACACAGACCGAGTAGGAAAGAAATTGTGCTATTTTATCATGAACATTAGTGAGGACAAATTATATGAAGATAGGTTGAAAAGTGCATGGTGAAGACATCATGAATATTAGACATTGCAAATGAATCCACGTGGCGCTTTAAAGCGCACCAATAGAGGGTATGCGCATTGCGCATGCATAAAGTGAATGGAAAATCGAGTGGCAAAGTGAGTGGCAAAGTGAGTTTAACGCTGTTTAAAGCAATCAGATAGGACTTTTCTGTTTTGGATGTATGGGCTGTCAAGGCCAGAAAGTTGTTTCCGCATTACTTCCGGGTATGATGACATGACACACGCATACCCTCTATCTATAGCATATATTTGATTTGCTGCAATGTGTTGGGAACTCTTTTGTCAAGAGATTTGGTGTGTAGGTGAAAAATTGAGGGGGTCAAGTATTTAACCCTGGAAGACTGCTGTAAATGAAGTGCATCGCGACTGTAAGTGGTTGAACATGCCAGTCCATCGTTATGGTCCTTCGAAACACTTGTACCCCTATCCATATACTGGGGTCAAAAATAGCACATCTAGCCCCTGTATGTAGATCATTTATTTTTCGTGAAGAGATGTGGTGTATACTGTAGACAGAAAAAAGTAGCCTACAGAGCCAATTCAGGTCCACTTTACTAAGTATAGGGGGGTTTAAGTATACTTAAACACTGACCTTGAATGTAATGTGCCATAAATGTTGGCGAATGAGGAATTTCTGCTTATTCCAAGCTGTGCTCCGGTTTTGTAAGACACTAGTCTGGTCTATATATCTAACATGAACGATGGCCGGGTGTGTTTTGCAGTATTCCCACCAGGCGTGTCCTAGGTGGTACGTTGAAACACTGCTGGGATCCCCACTAAGTTTCCAGACATGGTCTGGTTTTTTTGTTTTGTTTTTCCAAATAAAAATAGTGTTTATTTATTTAGGTGACTGGTAGTGCTGGAGGCCTGCAAACAGCAAGGACACTAGAGACATTTAATCCATGCCGTTACTCACTGTGTACAGAGATACAATATATACAATGTTCTGCTTGCTTTTACTGCACTTGGGAAAAGAAAAAGGTGAAGAAGAACACATCTAGAACACGGAAAGTTAATTATTTGGAACTACAGTTCAGTCTCGGTCTTGTGCACATGACACACACACACGCACACGCACCGCACCACACACACCATTCCTTGCATTTCTCTTTGCCTGCAGCGTATAATTAGCATTTCTCACACACGCTTCAGCTTGATTAAAACTTTACGTTACAGCAGTGAGCAGTGCTGTGAGGTTGCCATCTGTCACCTGCCTATGCCACCATGAGACGCAACCGAGCCATAAGGACTAGAAAGACTGTGTGTTTGTGGGTGCGAACGTGCAGGATGCACACCTGCCCGCTGGACAGAGAGAGAGAGGGAGGGCGAGAGAGAACAACAGAGACAACTAGAAAAGGGTGCTCCTCGGAGCCCAGGCTGGGTGACCCGACCAGGACTTTGTCAGTTATGGCTTGCAGCTGGCGTGAGGCAGTGTGGGAAATAGCGTTTCTATGGCATAAATATGGGTACATCTTTGTGGTACCATCTATGGGCAGAAGAGAAAGCACTTTTGGAGGTGCACTCTTCAATGTCCAACTTCCAATTTGGGGTTGATATTGCGTCATGATATTATTTGGCATTTCTTGACTGACCATCAATTTTTAAAGCTAGCGGTAAACCATTGAATATCAATACTTTTTGTTGACGTGTTTGTTAAATTGTGTGTCACAACCTCGCACCTCGCGGCCGTTTGCGTGCGCTGTCTCCGTTGTGTTTTGTTATGGCTTTGAATTGGCTGTGCTGTTTCAGCCGCATTTGAAATTATATTGATACTCTTCCTTCCCTGTCACCCTGTGAGTGTGACTGTGATCATGCAGTGCTTCTCTGCTGCGTTGCTCTGGCTCTGCACTGCAGCCTGCGTGGCTGCCAGGGATATTTGCCGTTTCTTGGTGTCCAGAGGAGCCAATCAGGTTAGGCTGTCAGTATGACTAGGGCTATAGAACTTTAGAAGTTTTCATGAGCTTCATGAGCTTTCATTAGTCAGGTGGTTTCACCTGACAAAAAAAACAACCATTCTGCAACAGTGACATTGAATCTGATCCAGATCGACGTAGGGGGGATTCACACTATGGTCCCGGATGCGCACTCGGGACCACTTGGCAGATGTTGTGGTAATGTGAATACTGCGTACCGTTCCCGGGAGTGGATCGCCCAACCGTCCCCGGAACTGCATCGGGACTGATTGAAGTGTACTCGGATGCCGATCGCTGCAATGAAGTGTACTCCAGTGCGAAAGAATCAAGGCCAATGTGAATCATGGCCAGCGGGGAGTCGGGGACCAGGCAACCCTATTCTGGAACAGTTTGAATCAATCGGACTCAGTGTGAATCCCCCCTTAGTGTAGGCCACATACATGTATGTGTCACATACATATAAAAATCCTCAGTGTTAATGTACCCATTCCTAACTAATAGCATACAAATATAACCAAATGGACCTACAGACAGTACCTGTACATTTTCACACTGAAAGACGAACACTGAGGATTTGACTGTGCATGCGTGGGTGCTCGCTCATCCTCAGCATACGGTATAGGTGGTGGGTGGTAATTCATCTCAGTTTCTTTGGCACTTTGGAAGTGGGACAAAGCTGCAGTAGAAAACCGCGAGGAGACGCATGTCACCCACCGGGGACCTTCCGTTCCGGGCCCGTGGAAGGCACAGTTTGCCACAATTAGCGCCAAAAGGGATCCCTGTTTGACAAATTAGCACACAAACTGTCAGGTGGTGTTTTAGCACATCGCAGCGAGCGCTTGCAAATTAGCACATCCACCGAGGAGGGAGACTGACACAGTATTACGAGGAGAGACAGAGCCAGGGAAACGAGCACACCTGTTATCTATAGGCTCTGTCTATGCCACGCACCCGACAATAGCTGATCTAATAAGCTGTGTGAAGTTGTAGAGCTGCTATTTTCTAAATATGAAGCCCTTGGTTTGCACACATGGACAGATGTTTTTACCCACAAAAAATGAACACGTGACGAACTCTGACGAAGGCTTTTACAGCTGAAACGCGTAGGTCTTTCTTTTTTTAATACTCTTTGTCGAGCGTATGCCGCTTCAATAAAGGCTTTTTAATTGACTGTAACAGAGTGCCTTGGACCTCTTTTTTTATTACCATTATCGAACCCTCGCCAACGAGCACCTGTTTACAGTTTGTACAACCACACGGACCACGGCAGCGCTTCTTCTTTCTATTCAACGTGCTTTGACCTCTTGCCGTTCAACAAGTCTGCGACAGTGCGTCTTTTTTATTATTTTATGAATAAAAATAAAAATGTAAATGAATTAAACAATCGCATCAGACACGTGTCTAAGGGCCTTACGTTAGGCTTAAATACAGTGGTGGAAAATGTTTTACTTGAGTAAAAGTATCAATACATAATTCAAAATTGACTTGAGTAAAAGTTCAAAAGTAGGTATCAAAATGTATTAAAAGTAGTAAGTACCAAAAGTAGAAAGTAGTCGTGCAGAATGTCCCGTTTCACAAGTTTTCAAAAGTATAACATTAAAAAAAAAAAAAAAAATCTTGCGACACATTGTGAGCTTGTAAATCAGCTTTTTTCAAATGTGCAAAATGTAGGAAATACTGGAAATACTTAAACTTTATTAAACTCAAATAAAAGTACCTCAAACTTGTACTTAACTACAGTACAGTACTTGAGTAAATGTACTTACACCACTGTTTAAATGTTGACCACTTGCCACGTGGGACTCACACACATTGTGGGATTTAGGCACACTCGTATGAGTGTTTGTGTGTGTGTGTGTGTGTGTGTGTGTGTGTGAACGTGCGTGTTCATCATTATAAGTAGTGAGATTGATCTCTTAGCAATGGTGGAGCTAATTATTGTCCTGGGTGTAAATGACCCAGGACAGGAGTCTCTGAGGGGTGAATGCCGCAGGCGTAGCTTTTAAATTCTCCCATCAGTCACAGCATCCTGGGACTCAACTGGGTTTTTACCTGTCAGGTTTGTTCAGGCTCAATCCTCCAAGGTGTCTCTCTCTCCCTCTCCATCTCTCTCTCCATCTCTCTCTCTCTCACACTCTCTTTCTCTTTCTCCTCTCTCTCTCTCACACTCTCTCTCTCTCTCTCTCTCTCTCTCTCTCCCTCTCTCTCTGTGTGTGTGTATAAGTAGAGGCATATTTATAGTATATTTAGGAGAAATAGACATTGAGACTGTTGGTTAGGGATGGATATAGGGAGGGACAGACATAGCTGGGCATTGGAGTGGCTGCACTCAAAAAGAAAAGATTCAGCTGGTATTCATAAAATCAAGTTTTTAAATGTTGATGTCCTCACAATTATATAAAACTGTGCGTGCGTGCATGAATGCTTGTGTCCTACATTTGAGGCAACCAGCGTGAGGTTTAGTGCAGTGCTTGGCACTGGCTGCTGACATTCCAGTTCCACTTCACCATCAAGAGGCTTTGACAAGGATTTTGAGTGACTGTGTTTGGCAGTAAATAACAAACACCAGGCCAGGTCATGCAGAGCAGTGAGAGCACTCCTTCTTTTCAACAGCCAAGAGGATAATTGGCCATTGTAATAGCACTCCATATTCATGGTTTTCATAACAATGCACTGAAAGACGGATTAATGTGTGGATATAGAATAGATGGATGGATGGATTGATTGATGGATGGATGTGGTTTATTGAGCTGTTTCATTGCAAAGTTTATGATTTAGATTTGTTTGTTTGATTCAGATGGAGCCTGTGTGTGGACCTCCATCTGAAAATGTTTGTGCCAGGGACAAGATTTCTGTTGTTAAAATGTTAATCTCTACACCAGGACTGTGGTGCTCTCAGTTGGTCGTGGAGGGCATTCGAGGAGCAATTGAGCAGAAGACCCGGAGCTTTGTCATTTTGCATTTAAAAGTCCAATCAAGGGGGCACGGTGGCACAGTCAGTAGTGCTGTCGCAGCTAGAAGGTCCTGGGTTCGATTCTCGCTGGCGACACTGTGGGCGCTGGGGCCGTGTTCTCTCCTCCGCGTCATCAATGCCCATACCCGAGGCGGGGTTGGCGAAAGGGCCTTTCTGTGTGGACAAAAAACATGCAGTAATCCTGGTCTCTAAACTATACCTCCCCCTGGCCAGCCGGGGTGCCTGATAGAGGGGAAATGAACTGGTCGGAATAACGTGTTCATTCCACGTGCTACGTCCGGCCAGGGAAACTTCCTCCTGTCACGTGAGAAGAAGCAGCTTGGGCTCCTCATGCATTGAAGGAAGCATGAGGTCAGTCAGCTGCCCTCCCCAGGTTGGCAGAGGAAGTGTAGCACCCAGGATTACATTAGATAAATTAGAAAAAATGGGTTGCAAAATCGTGGGATAAAAATTATATTTAAAAAAGAAAGTCCAATCAAGGTCCAGTGGGGATGCGACAAAAGCTTAAAAGCAACTAAATCTAAAGGTAAAAAGTCACATTGCACAGTTGCATAAAGTGCTGCTGGATCACTTAAAACTATACTAAACTACAAACAGTATAGTTTGTAGTCCTCTCACACCTCTCACAAGAGAGTTACAGGCATGGGGAGAGAATAGCCTGGGCAGCATTCCATTTCGGGTTTATGATCTGGTCGGGAGCGGATGGTAACTTCGTCATGTTGTAGTCAGTGATTTGCAGTCATCTGGCAGGAATCAGTACTATGAATGGGTACTTCTTATTCAGCCTTGTGGTTTCCTGCCTGATGACTACAAATCAGTGACTACAACATGGCGTAAATTACCACTCCAGACCGGTTCACACTGCGATTTTGGAACACAAACCAGGCTTTCCTCCGAGGTGGAAAGCCTGGTGACACGAGGTTAGGGAGAGTTTTAATGTCACCTTGTCTGCTGTCTTACACCTGTTTGCATTAACAACATAGAGTCAGATTGTAACTCCTCAACCATCACATTGTTCACATGTTGTAAGAACTCCAACTCAAGCACCAGAATGCAGCAAACCTTTTGCAGAGTTGCATGCAGACTAAGCATGGGGCTGTGTCGTAGATTGTACTCATTGTCATGTAGATTTTCACTGGCTGGGATCCAGTTAGTGCATCCCGGGGTCAGAACCTGGGATCTCCTGGGATTGGTTGAAGACTGCCCCTGGCCTGGCGTGGGAAGGTCAGCCCGTCGCCCGCCAGGGGAGCTGCAGATTAACGAGCGGGGGCGATGCCTCCGTGCTGAACGTCATGCATCATCATCCGTTCAGCGCCAAATATGTCAGGGAGCGATTCATTCCACAGGGATGTTTAGGGGAGATATTTACGGAGCGTTTTCCCCGTCGCCACCGGCTGTTCCTCATTCTTAACGGCTTTGAGCGCTGATGCTGTCCGTTAAAGGGTGGTTCTCAAAGTGGTTCCATGAGGCTAGATGATAGATTTTTAGGAGCCAAATGGACCCTTACAGGTCTATAACAACTAAACACTGATTTTATTGTTGCATTTACTATGAAAACCTGCATCTCCCGTATGGTCACGCCTCGTGTCATCACGCCTCCATATATGGTCACGCCTCGTGACATCACGCCTCCATATATGGTCACGCCTCGTGACATCATGCCTCATGACACGTCACGCCACCATATATGGCCATCTCCATATATGAAGATCACGACACTGACCTCATCGAAACCTTGATAACCATACATGTAGAAGAATGGATCATCACTTATATCTATATGAAGCCGGCCAGCAACTCTACAAACCTTTAGACCTGTTCTGACATTCCATATGTTGATTCTCCCCCACCCGTCCTTCCTGTTCTGACATTCCATTTGTTGATCTGACCTCATCAAACCCTGTACACTCAAGACACGCTCCATATATGGCCAGTACAGAATTCATTCCATATGTTGATCTGACCCCCCATGCCAAAGCGCCAGCGCTCGCCCAGCAGTCTGCCGTCACCCAGGCGGATACGTGCACGCGACCTCTCCCTTTTAGGGTGAGGTCGCTTCCTGCCCTCAGGGTGTCTTACTGTAGTGTAGATTGGGGTCCCAGAGACTAAACAAGAAATGACTCGAGTCATTATATATCAGCTTGCAGTCTCTATAGTCATGGTGCGGTGGGGGAGAGGAGAGCGGGCTTAGTGTTCCATTGGCCGTATATGGCTAGTCTCCCATTGGCTTTGAGGCCAGCCAATCTTGAAAATCTCGCCACTACATCGCTACTAGTACTCGAGGCTATCATTGACCAGCTTTGCAAGTTGATACAAAGACAATCAACTGGGATGTCTGTGGCCTGATGCATATAGCTGAGGGTCCTTGAAATTAAATCGTTTGAGAACCACTGCTTTGAGGTGTGTGTGGGGAGGTGGGGGGTGTTGCAGGATGATTGGGAGCTATAGGGCAGTAAACCGAGTGGCCGGCTGACGGGTGTACCTGTGCCACCTGCCCTAGCGACGGGCTTGTTCCACTGTTGCCATGGCATCCACCCTTAGTGCCGACCCCGTGGCTGCGCCTCTGGCTATTAGTCACAGCCGCGTGCAGACACAGTGGACCCCGGCTTTTCCTCGTCTCCTTCCTCCAATGAGATGCTCTGATTCCTAAACCGCCGAGTGCCTCTTGCGGCCATAGCGTGGTTGCATGCATAAGTCACCATGGTAACCATGTAGTCACTCCTGGTCTTGTTTTCCTGGCGAGAAGCATCGTTGAGTGGATCCAGCATAATTGTGTTCTCTTTCATTCAGGACCCCCTCGAAAACAAGAGGATGCTATAGAAGAGGCTTATCCTCTAACACAGCAGTCCCCACACTGTCTTGGCTCTGCACCCCTTTTACCTATAGCTGTTGTCTAGTCTTGTTGTATTTGGCCGAAAATTATACATTTTTTGAGTGGTGCAACCACTCCAAGGAACAGCAATGTCCGTGTCTATGTGTCCGCCCGGCGCCTATGTGACGTTAATGAGCATCATGCGTGACGTGACAGCTACTCGGCGATGACCTGAGGGACATTTACATGCCTGGGGTCGAGCTCACAATGCGTCGATATCATGCGACCTGTTACTGTACTGTGAGCTGATACTGTAGATGTGCTATTTTGGGGGTGCGGTAAATCAGGCTTTAAACTACGATGTAAAAGGAACATAAAACTGAACGGGCAGAAATAAAATAGACCTTTAATCTACAGTATATTCAGGGTAGCGACTAGGCAATCTTCAGTCACATTCAGAATTCATAGAAATGGGAATAACCTCATACACTATGTGCTTATAGTTCCATTTAGAAAAAGAATTGCTAGTGCGTATAGCCTGGTGTTTGAAGCCTTGCTCTGTGTGGGAGAGGTGATTTGTGTGCCCCAATCAGCAAGTGGTGCACTAATATTAAATGACTTTCATTTCTCAGGGAACTTACTCTGCGGTGCGAGTAAGTTACTTTATAATTCTCAATCCAATATGCAACCTTGATTAATTTTCAATAAACAGTCAAAGGCAGTGAGTGTGCGTGGGTGCCATCCTCCCTGGCTGTGCTTTCATTTTCACTTGCCTCTCAATCACAAGCACTAAACACCATCACACGTGCACGCTTGCACACACGCGCGCAAACTTGCAGCTCTCTCTCAGCATACACATACACAATCACATGCACTCTGAGCTCGGCAGACCAGTTTTTTTTCCCTGTGTACTGTAAGCTCATAACTCCTTCAGTGCTTTCATTTGCTGTATAATTTACACCGGTCCTGATGAGGGAGGGCTCTATAATTCACACACACACACACACACACACACACACACACACACACACACACACACACACACACACACACACACACACACTGATTATTTTAGCTGTAATTCACATGGCTGCACTCAGTCCAACCATGCATGGATGGATGGATGAATGGATGGATGGCACATAAAATAGGCTTTTAGCTAAGGGTGCAATAGTTAAAATAAATCGTAAATGGTGCATTTATATAGCACTTTTATCCAAAACGCTTTACATAGATTGTGCATTACATTCACCCATTCCCATACACACTTTCATACACTGATGGCAGAGGAAACCATGCAAGGCACCAACCTGCTTATTAGGGGTTCAGAGTCTTGGTCAAGGACACTATAACTCAGGAGGAGCCCAGGATCGTGCTTGCGGTCCCATACGCAGGGGCGGCCTTAAGGATCGGGAGGCCCCGTTCATGACGTCTTCATTTTAATAATTCATAATTCAGTCAGATAATTAAAAAGAAATTGTGCATTATCGGACTTCAAAGCATGAACAGCATACAGCACAGCCAAGTAGAAAAATACACAAAAGCAGCTTGATTAAACAATTATTTTACTTTGTCTTGAATTACTGTAAGGTATAACTGGGAGGCAGCATAGACTATACAATGATGCAATCGCAACTCTCAGCGGAAGTTCCAGACCCACAGGCCCAGGATGCCGGCCTGGTTCCGACGAGCTGGCCCGCATCCGAAACAATCGAGAAATGACAGCTAAATCTACATTGTATCTACAGAGAGTCCAGCATTTACAGTATATGAAGCCTCAAGGTCAATGAGCAATTCCAACATTTTGCAACTTCGGAGTTGTAATTCCAAATTTTTGTTTAGCGGTTTTGTTAATTTGTTAAGGCAACGGGAGGCGATGGCGATGCGTGATTGTATTGCATTGGCCATAGCTTTCCCGAGATTCCTTGCGAAGCATAGCGGAAGCAAAATGAAAGAACGGAAGGGGCCAATCAGAGGCGCGTGCCTTCAATATTCTGCTTGACGAACTGCAGCGGCCAACGAGGCATCTATATCTTTTTTATATCTATGGTAGTTCACTCCTAGACCAGGAAATGTGGCTCGTTTCATTTCCTTTTAAAACGAAAGGCCTGCGGTGTCCGAAGCTACAGACAGACACAGAGATAGACAGACTGACAAGTACACTGCCAACATTAACAAAGGGTATTACGTAACTAGGAGGGACATGCAGACCGGTGCCCTACAGGCACCAGTCTAGTTATGTTTAAAAACGTTTTTCCTTTTTCTTTTTTTTGTTCTTCTCTTGTCCAAATGCTCGCCGTCCCCCATGTAGAACAAATCTCTTCAATATGGCGAAGAACTAACATTTTCACATGAAAGAAGCATATGAACACATATACACACCACTGAATGTCAGCATCGTAATAATGTCTCTCCTCTCTGGGGCACTGACAGAGTTCACCATGTCTTAATAGCCAGCCAGACCGAGCAAATTTAAGCTGTACAGTGTGCTAAAGAATACTGATGAGCATAAGTTACTGTCCCCATGCTCATTTTCTGATTCGTTGAGCACGGCCCGCTGAGGTCAGCCCGGTCCCTGGGGGTAAGGGTGTAATAACTATCCAGAAGGTTGGAATAACATGATTCCTATCATCTTTTTACGGTGGCTCTCTGAAATCTGCTCTTTTGAAGATAAATGTGCCATCTCAATCATACGGAGATGCTCAAATAAAATCTCATTACACTGTAAAATCATCAGTGTATAAGTGAACTCAGAGACCACTTTAGTTCTTTTTGGTTCTTAGTCCATGAGTCCAGGACCATGAGTGATAATGTGAAAGGTTTGTGTTCAAATAAATAACAGCTGGACTGCTGCTGATCTGCCTTTTCTTGGACAGAACAGCATGACAACATTTGTCAGCCAAAAGTTTAAGCCTGTTCTTTACTATTCGGGCCTGTGCGGGCCTCACACTCTGTGTAATTTAATCAATAAACGATTTAATATCTAGCGAATCTTTAGCCGCCAAACCTGCCCCCTGGAGAGGATCTATAGGAGAGGAACTATAGGCTCATGAACTTGGATCGTGTCTCCAAAATGTTTCCTCATGGGTCCATTCAGCCCACTCATTTTCTTTTAAGTCTGTCTTCTGTAAAGCTTTCAAGCAGAGGGGAGAGGATCTCAGGGTTTAGTCCATCCTGAGATGTTTTTATTTATTTATTTTTTCATGGAATGCCGGCCCTCCCTTTTAATTAGAATTGATTGAAACAAAGTTGTTAAGTATATGTCTGCAGGTGTTATTATTGTTTAACTATTGAAAAGCGTAAGGGCTTGTGACTAAATAATAACTACACTGGATCCATTGGAACTCAAGTTATTATGTTTTTCTATTTCCTGAAATGTAACAGTTTTGGACATTCGGTTTCCATCCATCCAACAGCGATGATATATTCCCACCCCTGAAATCCATCTAGCCTCTTTTTCCTTAACTTTTTCCTTTAATTAAGGAAGTCTGAACAGAACAGAGATTACAACTAGAACAGTTATCACTTCATGCAATGCTGATTTATAAATAATTAACCAGTTTTTAAGGGGCAGCCGGTTCACCGCTGTTGGGATTGCTATAGTAACCACTCTGGTTTGATGTGGTGTGTGTAGCGAAGCCAGTTTTAGTCCAAAGTAGCTTTGATAATTAACACACATCAAGAGGGGTGATTTTTTTTTTATAACTGTAAAGCAACACCATTAAAAATGAAATAAACAAACTAATGTAATGTGAGCAATGTGACGTGAAACATTATGTGGAATTCTCTAATTACACACTTGACTATACGACGGAGTTTCCGCTCACTTCATCCACACTGTAAAGTCTGTTTCATGTTCATGTAGACCAGTGGTTTTCAACCCTTTTTGTATCAAGGCCCATTATTTATTAGGCATTTGAGCCACGGACCACTATTTGATGACATTTAGCCTCGCAGATCTAAACAAAAAACATTTTGTTGTCGTTGGATAACATTTTGTCCACAATTCCATGCTGTATTGAAACATTGATCAAAATAACAATTCTTCTACATTCTCTAATTGTGTAGAATTCTTGTAAATTAAGTAATGCAGATGTTTAACAATAATTGAACTCCTGAGAGTGTAAAATTAATTGAAACCAAATGGACCCATAAGGGTCCAGATGGTTACCAACTCTACATCGTTCAGCTGGGCACCACCTGGAACCCCCTCAAGGACCACTGGTGGTCCCCGGACCACTGGTTGAAAACCATAGAGTGGAAATGTTTGTGAAATGTTTCAAGGTAGAACAATGCACTGGGGCTGTAATTCTGGTGTTGCTTATCGATCAGCTATGGCAGTGGTTCTCAAGTCTTTTCATGTACCCATCTGAACATATGTTTTGGGGCCCTCATACAATAGATACATAAATGTATGTTGAAAGGTTAAAACCAACGTTTCACATTTTCCCCATATGTTTTTAGAATAGCAGATACAAGCTCACCGTGACAGTCCATTGTGAGCTTGTAGATCTGCTATTTTCAAATGGCAATGTATAGTGTTTACTGTTCCGGGTCAGTTTCCCCACAGCTTCATTTGATTGGCTTCCAGGTCATATATGCTGCTGAGCCAATCAAATGAAGCTGTGGGAAACTAACCCGGTAAACACATTGAGTACAGGAAGTGCATCAAAATAGAAGCTCCGGGGTGCCAGAGTAGTCTGATCGCTTTTACTCTGAAAGCCATGAACCGGAAACACTTTATTAAAAAAGTTGACTTGACAAAGTGACCTCACAATCCCCGACCATCTTAATATATTTATATACGCTCCAAAAAGCGTTCATATTTTGCGGGAGAGACGGATGAGGAGCA
The DNA here is from genome assembly GCF_963924005.1 of Protomyctophum bolini. Taxonomy (NCBI): domain Eukaryota; kingdom Metazoa; phylum Chordata; class Actinopteri; order Myctophiformes; family Myctophidae; genus Protomyctophum; species Protomyctophum bolini. The sequence goes on from NC_137880.1 coordinate 27,721,038, forward strand.
GAAATGAAGCGCCAGCATATCGATCTATTCAACACCACGGAGAGCGCCCTGGATGAGGAGATACGAGTCATTCTTTCCGCCGCGCTAACATGGGAGTCAATGACAAGCTAATAGTTGCACAGAGCGTTAGCATACGGCAAGCGAAAAGCGAAATGCCAAAAAAAATAAATAGGAAAAATTCTACCGAAGTCCTGATGTCACTCGTTCATCACCTGGGTTGAGGAAGTATGGAGAATAACATTGGTTCATCTTAAAATCATGTCAGCACTGTAGTCCAAAAGTAAACAATCTGTCTCTGTGCTATTTTCGGGGAGGTGGCTCGTTCATTTATGATAGTCAGTCACTTATAGGCCTACCTATTTGATGCAGTCTGTTTCTGGCGAAAATGTAACTAATTGGTTTCAGTTGGTGCTATTACGAGATTAATGTCGCAAATCTGTTTATATAGTTGGTAAAGTCGGAAATTTCCTACAAAATGTCAGAATATTGCCCTGCACCCCTTTTGTCTTTTTGTTTTTCTTTCACCAAGATGGTCCTAATATGCCGTCATATTCATATGCACACAAGTAAAACTACCGGGATCATTTGTTTATTTTTGGAACACAGTTCTAATTTGACGCAATATAAAAAAAGGAGAAAACACGTGACCCAGGTAGGATGTGTAAATTACACTGAAAATGAGTTTGATTACTCAGTGTAATTTCGAAAATAAACAACTTGAATGAACATCAGACTTCGGTGCTCTATTGGAGCCACAGTGATCCCATGTGGATCCCAAAATTCACAATTCCACTTGATTACATTTTTGTTTAAAAGTTTGGCTCATGCCAGAACATCCCCAAAATAGGGACACCAGGTCGAAAGTGCTTAAGGAATGTAATTCAAATTCCAGACATGGAAAGGGCTGTTTAAACCTTTTGTTCTTTGTTGTTGTCGTTTTCTCAACTTAGGAGGAATATTTGAATCCATTGAGAGCGGCCCCTCTGGAGCAGAGGAACTAGCCTTTAAATTTGCCTTGAACACAATCAACAGGAACCGAACCCTCCTCCCCAACACCACGCTCACCTATGACATCCAGAGAATAAACATCTTTGACAGCTTTGAGGCCTCCAGGAAAGGTGAGATATTTGTGCGCTATAGGCTATACAATCTCACACTCCATCAGGTTTGTGACGAATTGAACTTGCACTGCTCATAGATGAAAAACCATTTCTTTGCAAAGTAGGCCTACATTTTTAAGAAACATGACAAAAATCATTGGCGCCTATTTTTTTCTGTTGCTATTTGCAAATTTCCCTTGAATGCATTCGGTTAACTAAATAACTGAATGAAAATGTTCTATTGGATTGAAGAGCTGCAATTGTACAAAGAATCCTTAAACATCCTTAAAAACAGCAATGTATTACGTGCTGCTTGTTTGATTATGAATAACATGAGATGGCTTTTGGAAATGTAGATGTTAATGTATTTTAACTGTTGGTACAGTACACCTCCCTTTATCACTATCTTTCTCCCTTCCTCCCTCTTCCTCCTGCCGTCAGCCTGTGACCAGCTATCCCTGGGGGTGGCAGCCATCTTTGGGCCATCCCACAGCTCATCGGCCAATGCGGTGCAGTCCATCTGCAATGCCCTGGGCGTGCCCCACATCCAGACCAAGTGGAAGCATCAGGTGTCGGACAACAGGGACTCGTATTATGTCAGCCTCTACCCAGACTTCTCCTCACTCAGCAGAGCCATCCTGGACCTGGTGCACTTCTTCAAGTGGAAGACCGTCACTGTGGTATACGACGACAGCACAGGTACAGGTACAGTGGGTGTCGACTATGTATTTATTTATTCATCTAGCAGAAATTGTAGTAGTGATGGTGATGGTGACGATCCCGGAATTGAGGACTGTGCAAAAAATAACTATGCAAACTCCCAGCCATGTCAAATGAAAGTACTGTATGGCAATGTCTGAAAGAGGGAGAGATAGAAAGAGGCAGAGAGAGAGACACACCGAGAGAGACAGCGATAGAGACCGGCTTTCTTCAGAGTTTTAACAGATTTGTATCCTCCTGTCAACTTAGCTTAGGAATCAATAGCTTAACGTTCTGCCTCAGTCCTCCAGGTGAATCCCATGTCAGTCTTCCGTGAGAGTGAGCAAGAGTGTAGTATTAGGGTGGGAGGGGAGGGGCATTTCCTAGAATGACCATATGTCACTTAAGATCAATGCCATTCAGAAGTTTTGTGTGGTAGTGGCTGCCATCAATAAACACAGACATTCATCCACTGAGTTATGTCATCTTGACAAGATGACATAACTATCAACTTCATTATGTACATTGTGCATTTTACAAGACGAGTGATCCTTTAGCTTGAGTGCTGTTACATTTGTGTGGTTTAGAAGTTCAGTGGTTTAGAAGTGAGAAGTGCAAGGAATATTGAGTAAGCTGTGAGCATTGCCAGCCGCCGGCGCTGAGAGAGCAAGCTGTCCCCTGTCCACGTACTGTAAATTCAGTTGTCCTCAGATTATTGGCGACAAAGTCTTTCAGGAAGTTGAGCAGCTGACTCTTACTGCAACCAGCTTGAAATGAAATGCTGCATTTACACGAGAAAAACATTTAACTTGCTCTGTGCTGCTTGGATGCCAGACCTGACAAACGCTTCCCTACTCGATACAGAGCAGATCCTCTCCTTCGCCCTACCATACAAGAAAACACCCCAGAGACCATTACTCACCTGAGCAGAATTATCCAGTCATGATTCAGAGTTTCACTACATACAGTACGTCCTCTGCCCCCTGTCCATCAGAGATGCAATGAGTCAGTCCAGACTCCACATTCCTTCCAGTACTCCATGATGATGATGACCCTAAAACATACATTCATGAAATAATTGTCAATGTGACTCTCCAGCCACATGCCAACTCTTCATGACAATTTATACTTGCTGCATCTTTGTAGTGTTCGTGTAGCTGCGTCGTAAATGTCGTGAATCTTGTCGCCATCTCATGTCTATTACAGATTTTAACTCGCACAGTATACACTGACAGCACATGACTAAAAGAAAAATACAAACGTTGAGAGGAGATTCATCTTTAATTAATTTGGGGTCTCTGGTGTGTCTACTGTCTACTACCAAAAAAAAAATTGACAACCCACTAATGTTGTGGCCTGGCTATTTTTTATTGGAACTCTCTTTTGTCTTCTCTCCTTTGGCTCTTGTTGCATTTCACATTATGATAGACACATCTCTCTTGTTAAGCTTTTCAGATATCAAATATATTTTACATTTTAAATATTGTTTTAGATTATGGATTTTGTAAATGATAATTGGTTGCCCCTCCTTAGGTACCCTGATTTGAGGACTCACCTCTCTAAATACAGATTATTCTATGCATCATTGCGATTCACCAGCCCAGCATTATTCCTTCTCTCTGCTCTCTTCTCTCTGTTTCCTGTAACTCTACTAAAAAACAAACAAACAATAGCACATACAGTAGCAGTTGAAATTGTATACATATAGTCACAGTTTTCCTGCTGTATGTCTTAATGATCAAGACTAGAATACAGAGCTCCAGTTAGACTGTCCTCCCTGTCTTGCAGCATGCCTCTAGCTCACATTTCAGGGGATGACCATCTTACCACCATCGGCGCCTGTGCTGGAGGACACCCCTGGGAGCAGTCCCACTCGGCACTCGTTTGCCTCCCTCGGACTCATCTCACCGTCCTCTCCAGCTCATTTCCTTCCCTCGTCTAATCCAACACCTCAATGCTCTGATGCACCCGTGATTGTTCTGATGACATGCCAGAGGTCCTTTTTTAAAAGTTGACTCCTTTGCATGACAGGGGCGAGTTTTGAGCTTCGACGTCTCCTCTAGGGAAGTGTCTCCGCTGTAACTCACCGGAGACCCCAAGAGTGTCTAACAGTTGGTATGAGACTTCCATCCCTCTCAGCCCTGTCCCAGGCCAGTCCCTGTAATCACACGGCTTCATGCTCCAGGGCCTCAAGTGCCACTGATTGGAGTCTATCTGACGGCTGGCAGGAGAAACTATCGGAGGGGATAAAATATTCACACTTGGCCGTCAGGGGATCCAACAGAAAGTCTGAAGGCATTAGGCCAGAGCCTACAAACATCCACACTGAGAGTGTATCCCAAAGGCTGAGCTCCCCGCCCTGACAGATTTTTATTTTTATTTATTTATTTTTGCCAAAAAAACACTCCTCCGGAGTATCTATCTACCTATCTATCAGGATTACTTGAGGGGAGATCCCGAGGAGCGTCGGGGGGCGACTTGCTGCTCTGCACAACAAGGCCTGCACATTCCTATTTCACAACAATCTTTCTAGAACCCCTGGGAGACTGAGCCCCACTCACAGTTGGACCAATAAACTGCACACACTGCACTTCATCTATAAAAGAAAGAAAGAAAGAAAGAAGCTGAGCCATCTTAAAGTGGTCCTACAGAAAGAAAAAGAAAATCCTATCTACCTCTCCAAACCATCCTCTCTCCATCCATTTTATATCCATGACAAGTAATCATTTCTCCCATCAATCTAGGCCCTTTCACGCCTGGTCTCTGAAGTTCTCTTTGGAGAGAAAAAAAGTCATTGTAATCTCATCACAGCACTGCAGAACAAGAGAGAGAGGGGGGGGGGGGGGTAGAGAGAGAGAGAGCTTTCTACTTGACAGTGTGAGGGGGGGTTGAAAGGTGAAGATAGTAGCACTATGATGGCACACAGTAGGTCTCCCTTTGGGGAAGTAGCCAGGCAAACAGAGCCCTTTTCTTATCAGAACAGATCTGAAGTGCATGTGAGAGGGGCAGCATAGACCCTGACTTTCCATCAAGATGAAATTGGATCTATTCAGTGCTATTACTGGTTACAACTTACAGCTTGTGTGAATCCCTCATACAGTAGCAAGGATGACATTTCTGTATGAGGGTGTTTGGGGTGCTTTCGGTATAAAATAATGTGATGCGTTCTGATGCGTCAGTGTTAAATGATGTTTATAGGACTGTAGTACACTCTGTGCTTGCTTGCTTAAGTGGAAGGATCAATTGCCCATAAGCTTTTACAACCTCCCTCGCCATCACCATTACTTCTAAAACTGTGAAAGATTTACTCCCATAATGCTGCATCTTTTGAAAATAAGATATAAATCTGCAGCTTCAGTGTTTCCTTTCAGCACATGTCATTGTGTCTGCAGGGCTCATTCGACTGCAGGAGCTGATCAAGGCTCCATCACGATACAACATTCGCTTGAAGATCCGTCAGCTGCTTGTAGAGACCAAGGATGCCAAGCCACTTCTAAAGGAGATGAAGAAAGCAAAGGAGTTCCACGTGATCTTTGACTGTGGGCATGAGATGGCCGCCTGGATACTGAAACAGGTTTGATGCCGCCTCAGGTGTGCCCTTATCATGAACCATGGAGACTCATTAGTTTGACTTTCTTTATAAATGCAAGCGTACTGTAACTTCTGTCTCAATTAAATTCTAATCCCAAATTGAATGAGAATAGGGCATATGGTATCATGATGAAGATAAAAGCCCATTTCTAAATGGACTGAAATGAATCTGCGACTCCAGCAGTAATGACAAAGTACAGCATAGCTAGTACAGTATGTCATGTTTTGTCTCATATACAAGATTTTAAGATTCGCAGGAATCCCACCCTAAATTAGTTCCCTCTGAAGAACCCTGTATTATGTACTTCCTTATTAAATCTTAATCATTCCGATTTAGATAGCTAATTTCTACCCTGTGCATATTTTATCTCTATTTATCTCTTTCCTATACAGCTTTAATGTATGTGTTGTCTGAACAAACATTAAAATGCCACGGACAATGAACAGAGAATTTACGTCATATGTGTCTGAGCAAATCGCAAATCACCATGGTTGCTCTCCATTGCGCAACAAAAGTTTTTTAATCACAGGCATGTAGACACTCGCTCATCCCCTGGTCCAGGGTTGCAGAAGTTTAATTTTAAATAGTCTCATAAGCATTGTGGTGCAAAAATAAATAAACTGTCTCAGCGATATTGTCAGTGTATCTGCCGCCGAATTATTAATATTTTTGCTAGAAACTGTTCTAGCGGAAATATTAATAATTTGGCGGCAGTGACATTAGCGTTTTCTCTCAGTCAGTTGATTCTTTATATCCATATGAGTCAAACCGCTGGGATCATTTGTTTATTTTTGGAAGACAGCTAGTTCTTATTTGAGGCGATATGAAAAAGTTATTGGAATTCTGAAGGGGGGGAGGCGGTTAAATGCAAACCGGGTAGGATGTGAAATAACAATGACGCTCCTCCTGTCATGTCACTTGAGGAGGCACACTGGAGGATGCCTACTTACAATATTCGAAACTTCTCGAAATGTACAGAAACAAGGCCGTTTATCAGGATATTTCTTGCGGAATGGTAGAGAACGGCTACACGCTGCAATGTCAGATTGTTTTTGGTTAAAATAGAAAGGAGAGCTCGTAGTCCCGATGCCAAAAATATCTGATTCAAATCTGATTTATTTCTCAAATCTGATCTTTTGACCCGACCATTCACACATTTTCAAGTGACCAGATCTGATCTGTGTGTTCAGACTGGCAGCCAAATCCAGCCTGAATCAGATCTGTGCCACATCCAGATTGGAATCTGATTTGTTTAAATAAGTCTAAATGCAGTCACATACAAGTCATGGAATCTGATTTAGATCAGGTTGTTGCTTTCGGTGTAAATGGGGCTGAATGTTTTTTGGAGCGTTTTAGTCATTGCTGAATGTCTGAATACCATTTTCTTTATTAAAATGTTGACATATTATTGCTTATAGCTACTTTAAAAGTAAAACATGTTCTTCTCTTTTCAGTTAAAGGACGCATTCACTGCGTTGCTTTGGTTCATGAATGTTTTACGTTAATGTGCTTTTATGTAAAACCATTCAGCTGCTTCTCTCCTCCCCAGGGTACATTTCGCTAAAGAGATGTCAATCTTAAAGTGTTATTTAACGGGGAGTAATAAAGAAAGTGTTGAAAGGAAGCATTCTGAAGCTTTGTCCTTGCTCTTCTTTCCTCTCTATAGGCTCTGGCTATGGGGATGATGACAGAATACTATCACTACATTTTCACTACCCTGGTGAGTTCTCCAGCTCCTCAAAGGCCTGTTGACTTATAAAAATATAATAACAATCTAATTTGATATGCTCTCTGTATTGCATTGACTATACGCCTACGGTGTTATGGAGTCGTTTGATGATGTGTAGGCTACTAGTACAATTCTCAGTGTTAATTTAACTCAGAAGATAAATAATTGACATTCACGATTTTATTGTTTGTGTGAAGATAATTGAGGCAATCCATGTTCACATCCATACCTTGCTGAAAACATGCAATCCGTCTGCCTTAAATATAGAACATTTTCAAGCCAGGAATTACATTTGAGCTCACTTAGGCTCACTAAGCCTAAGCTAATATTTATCATTGCCCAAAACAAACGGGTCGCAATGTGAACCGTTGAGAGTATATATTTATTATATTTGTTCATTATATGAACATTATATACTTTTCCCTTCTTTGAGATGTAGTCAAAGGTACAATATATCAGCCTTTGAAATGTAGTGGAGTCAAAAGTACAATTTATCAGCCTTTGAAATGTAGTGGAGTCAAAGCAATCCAAGTACAGTACAGATGCTAAGTAAATGTACTTACTCCACCACTGTTTCCATATCAACTAAACAAATTTTGTTTCTGCTCTTAAATCTGTAGCATTAAATGAGTTATCCAGAAAACAGAAACAATTGCAAGATCACAGAAAACCAAAGCAGTTCAATATCATATTTTATTCTGACAACCCTGGTGGCGATTGAAGTTCTCCCTTTGATCTAGCCACTGCAAAGATTGCATGCTGTACGCTCCGGGATGAAGAGCAGTGCGTTTCTCCTGCACTGAGTGGACTGAGAGCTCATAACAGCCTGTGTGGATGAGGCTAGCAACCCATTTGGACTATTATAGCCTTAACAAACGAGATGGCACACTGTGTTTGGAGCACTAAAGGGAATGGGGCTGATGGGGAAAAAAGGCTGCAGGAAATCTGACCTGGAATCTGTTGGCGAGAAGTGGTCATGTACAGAAACACAGCTTCTGATGTAACTACCTGTGGTGCTATTTAGAGTAAGTGGCCACCCAGAAGCCTGGCTTGGATGTTCGAGGCAAGGGAGGGGAGTGGGAGGCATTGGCCGGTTTTAGGCCAATTCCTCTATCACATTTAGACCTGAGGACGATTGTACAAATGCCTTTCTATCACTGAGCAAAAAGCATGGAATACGGATGTGTATATATACAGGAAACTCCCGTTAAACTTTCCAACAAACTCCGGTAAACTCCCGAATTGTACCATCACACCTGTATATTACCGTATATTACTGTATATGCCTGCTAAAGTTGAGGTTTACGGGGAAAATCTAGTGCCCATAATTGCCCGTTAACTCCTCAATCGTTCTCAATTTTTTTTATATCAAGGACATACAAGAATAATGTAATTGGCCGCCGACCCCCATCTGAAAATATATTGTTCCAGGGACCCCCCCAGAAGCAAAGATTTGAGTTAAAAATCGCTCTGAAAGTATTCAAAGATTTGCGCCACATTTTCACGATTTTCAAAAATAGCAGATCTACAAGCTCGTATAGCGCGGCACAGAGTGCCATGCTATGAGCTTGTAGATCTGCTAATTTTCAACAGCTAAAGTATAACATAATGCTGGGTTCCCGTCCAGAATGGGCTATTCTGGCCAGTGCCTCGCGGCGAGGAGGCTGGCCAAGAAGGCTGCTGTGTACCGGTACCTTGCCATGCTGCCTTCACAGTGCTGCAGCAAACACTGACCATTGCACCCCCCCCACCTTTACCTGTCCTCCTCACCCGCTGTTCCTCTGTCAACTGTTCAGTTGAATCCCAGAGACATCTGCCTGGTCAGAAGCCAGGCACTCTGCACACCGGACGATTGGGATGTCCTTTCACTTCCACATGATAGATGGCGGCCCACACGCCTGTAACCTTGAAAGCCTTGGCTTGATCAAGGCCACTGCCTGAGTGCGAGATAAAATGCCTCCCTAAAATACCTTCAAACACGCAGGCCTTCACTCTCTTGCCTCAATGCTATATCTGGCCCACAAATGCTGCTTTAATTTTTTGCAGGTGAGAGCAGGTGCAAAATAAGCAGACTACGGCCAATGATAGGCAATTCATTATCTCCTTGTACTGTAGGGTACACCGCTACAGTATATATACTTACTATCATCTGGTGCAGTGTTTCCCAAACAGTTGTTTTCGTTCGTTTCTGACATTATTTTGTTGGTTAAATCACTGTGTTTGGTTATGGCTTTTATGTAGCTCCGGTTAGCTCATCATAACATGAGCTGCTGTAGCCACTCGTGCTGCGTTGCGGGGTTTTACTCCCATTGGTATAGGAGGCAGCCAATCATGACTATAGGTCGCTAGTGAGGCAGCCAATCGTGACTAGGTCGTGTTTAGAGTCGTTCTTACGGTCGCTACAAGCCCCAATAGTGATTGTAAGCCAGGTTAGCACCTGGCAAAAAACAAACACGTTGTGAGCTTGTAGATCTGCTATTGTTACTAGTTTGGGTCCTGGAGAGACATCAAATTTCTATTTTTGGTCTCGAGCTAAAATGGGAAACACTGATTTAGATTTAGTGCAACACTGGCTTGGTTTGAGTGAGTTTGGTTTGAGTGTAAATACTCACATAAATGCGTAGGGTAATAAAGGTCATCTTTTGGTTATTTTAGGATCTTTTTGCCCTGGATATGGAGCCGTATCGCTACAGCGGGGTCAACATGACCGGATTCCGGATCCTCAACACGGAAAGCGCCCAAGTGACGTCAATCATCGAGAAGTGGTCCATGGAACGGTTACAAGCCCCGCCCAAAGCGGACTCTGGCCTGCTGGATGGATTCATGACGGTAGGTTCAGTCTGCTTACGCTGCCATAAACACCACTGTGCTCGCTGCCAGGGTTCATTTGGACAGAACATTTTGATTTAGTTTTATTCATAGTATTTTGCAGCGGTGTAATGGTGATTCTTTTTTCCCGGGACCACGGTAATTTAATGACGCCACGTGCACGTGTTCACACTCGCGTGTGCCTACAGTGTGTACACAGAACAGCTGTGACAAACTCGTGACAAATTAATTAATTCAAACGATCATAAAACAACAGTAACAACTAGGCTACTGTAGTAGTGTGTTGTTAGTCTTACTGTTGTTACTAGCACCATAATACGCTACTCTACTGGTTCCGACAGGTCAACACTATAGCCTATGTGCCTACAACAGACTAGCCCACATTACTTAACAGGCCACACACATGGACCACTAATAGGCGCGTCGGCAGACACTGGGATTGGGGACACGTTCTAGTGTGCACGCACATGCACCGTACCGTGCCATACCTGCAAGTGCGTGTGATAAAATGATTGGTACCACACCGTGATACTGCGTGCTACGAGCATGACACCACGGTCGACAAACTTTTTTTGTCATGGTTTTAGTCAACTAAATGAACACTGCTTGCAGCCATGCACAAACATGACAGCTACAGTATACTTTACCGCTGAGAGTTCCAACAACCAAGTAAATTGTTAGCTGTGTATTATATGGCAACGTTTTGCGGTGCTTCTGTACCTCAAGCACTTTTGCTATGCATGTTTGCAGAATAACTGATAAAGACGGAAGACAATAGTGTAAATAGCCAGAATCCATGCTTTGAAATATGCCGCGGCTAAGGAACTGGCTGTGAGTATTCTAAGTTGCAATGGCTGCAGCCAGAGAGGGGGGCTCTCGGGATGGGACTGGGAGAGGGTCAATTGTTGCAGCAGCTAGTTGGAGTTTTTATCAGCTTGCAGAGCTGACCATGTATCAGGCAGCTCATACTTCAACACCCAGCTCCTCTTACTTCAACAATTCTCATTCAACTCTTCTCTTCTTTTCATTTCTACGCTTTTTCACCATTGACTTTGGCCCACTCTCCCTTAGCCTGGAAGGACAACAAAAGAAGCCGAAATGCTTAGAATGTTAAAATCTCTCTCTCACACACACACACACGCACACGCACACACACACACACACACACACACACACACACACACACACACACACACACACACACACAGCTGCAAGCTGATATAATATGACTACGAGTCATTTCTTGTTTTGGGGAGGGTAGTAACTCCTGCGTCTAAATTCAGTAATGAGTCAATGTGAAAGGTAATGGCCGTTTATCTGCCCTGCCACCTCTCGCAACTCTCCTCTGGGAACGTGGCCAGAATATGACAATCTGTCTGTGCGCATGCTGAGAGAGAGAGCAAATTGGATGGAAATAATGGCCTTGGAGGTTTTTTTCCTTTTAGGATGCCATCCAAAAAAGCGTGCAACGAGGTGATTTGAAAGTGAAATAAAAAAGGAGCCGAGTCGGTCATGGACGTTCAAGGACTTTCTGTGGCTCCACAAACAACATTTCACAGTCCCCTTTGTTGTTTTTGACCAATTTTTAGCTTTTTTCTAGCTGCGTGTAAAATCTGAGAATTGTTGGAATCATAAGCCCTATAAATATTGTCGCTATGTTTCAACATCAATGAGTGTCTCAAATCAACAAATGGCTGTCTATTATACATATCCATATGTCAATCAATGACCTAATCCACTCTTATACTTTGCTATGATGTCTTGCCAAAGATTCATTGGTGTAATTAAAAACAAACCAAAAAAAATGTTTCCCCCTCAACCATCAACATGCTGATTCTAATTCTATTACATTATGCACAATAACAAGCAGTGGTTAGGAATGCAAAAAGATTAATGAAATGCATAGAGAGATTAAACGTCAGCTGATGATATTTCTTCTCTCCGTCGGAAATTAATGGATATGAGTGGAGGATGTGGAATTGATTAATTAGCGTGGCATGAATCATTTTTGTCAGATGCTAGAGTACATATTGACAGATCCCACTGGACTAGAACCGCCTTTAAATAATAAATAATACGTCCAACGGCTCATGCAAGCTTGATAAACTACTTCATTAGCACGCTCTATTTATAAGTCCAAGCAGTGATGTATTTTCTTTCCGGAACGTTCGTCCCCACAGGATTCAATATAACGACGGAAGTAAAAATGTACAGGATGATGAAAATTCATAAAATATGAATCGGATGTTTTGCCGGTATTGGCCTGAGTGGGAAAATTCCTCTGGTGTTTAAAAACATTGCATTTTTTTTTTCCTTTTAGAAAAATAATGAATTGTAGTTTAATAGTTTAATAATTTGCCATTTAACGTGCAGGTCTCTTTTGCAGCGAATCATTAAATGATGAGCTGGCAGAGGGGGGGTCTACGGCAGAGGGGGGGTCTGCGGTAGAGGGGGGTCTGCGGCAGAGGAGGGTCTGCAGAGGAGGGTCTGCAGCATCCTACTGCGCGTGACCTTCCTAACGTTGCTTCTCATACCTTGTTCTCTTTTCTCGTTCTCGATGCCGAAGCCTCACCGTTCAGGCTCCGGGGATCGTTTTGTGCTCGCCTCCTCTCTGTGACCAGGCAACAGTTTATGTAGCCATGGTTTTAATGGTTACCGGGACAACGCCATCTCTGTCACACAGCAAGGTGACACGGAGGATTGATTGAGCGAGATGAGGCGGGGGGGGGGGGGGGGGGGGGGGGTGCGCAGCGTGAGAGGAGCAGTGAGAAGACGAAGTCAAATGGAGGAGTGGGGGCAGAGCGAGGTGGAGGAGATGTACTGTTGGACATATAAGGAGAATTCCAGAATAACCATTTTCTTACCTTTTTTTAATGTCATTATTGTCCAATAACGAGTGGCACCGGTGAAAAAGATGACATAACTCAAATCAGAGCGCACTGCAGCTCCGACATGCGACATGTGCATGCTCGGTCACACGCTAATAAATCGCTTATTTTTTTATTGCTCGAAAATTCGTATTTTTTTCTACACCGTCTTTCATAAATATCAAATTAGTATATAATAGGACGATGTCATGATAAATTAAAATCTCCACGATACGATTATTGTGAGTGTTTTTTATATCACGGATCACGATAAACGAAAACAACGATTATCACCCCATTCCTACTTGTGACCCATAAAACTAGTCCAAAACACAGATTCAATGTATAATCACAGTGGCTATGGGTGAGTGAGACCTTCAGACAGACAGTGCTCTCTGCTGTGTAAGGGAGAGGCCTTATAATGAGACATATAAGACCTACTAGTAGTACAGTATGTCAGCCTGACCAAGAAACCCACTCTGCGTGCGTGCGTGCGTGCGTGCACGTGTTGGGTATATTTGTCTGTACAGTCACTATCTCTTGAAAGCCTGGGTATCGAGGCTACTATCTCCATAGTAATTATCAGTCCAAACTGTCGTCTTCATCCTCGATTTGCCAAGCGGCTGAGTTGTAGATCAACAGTGTGTCCAGACCAGTACATGTACTTGTATATGATAGAGAGATAGATAATGGGTGTTTTGTTATTTTTCCCCATGTACTGTAATTGTTGCCTGCAGCTAATTAGATATTTGGTTGTAATCCTTTCTGATGTGAGTGCTGTTAATTCCCTGTCCTCTCAAGACTCTTAATTGAAAATTACGTTTTCCCAGTAGTTTCCCTCGTTAAGGCCGCTTGAGGCAAATGCTTTCTTCATATAGCGTTTCACTGAGCTGTGTAACCTCTGCACATTCTTGCCTTTTCCTTATACTTTTACCCATGTTTTCCTGACAGTGTAGCGATTGCCAATTAATTCCGCCCTGAATACTGTGGCCGTTGTCACTGCTGACCCGAGGAGTTGAAAGACCACATGCCTCCGAGCCACAGGGGTCCCTAGTGCAGTGACAAGGACGCCATGATCCCTTCACACCCACTAGCAGCGCCAACGGCGCTCTGTGGAGCGCCCGGCCAAGCCTGCATTGCATGAGCTTGTAGATCAGATATTTATATCTGGGGCTGAAGTGGTTAATGTATCTGAATGTCCACTGGTTAATCAGTTCCCAAACATTGCATAAGCTGTAGAGACATAATATTTCCTATCCACATATATGCACATACATGAACCTGAATATGGCATATATACAGTATTCTACACACATATATATATATATATATATATATATATATATATATATATATACATACAGTTTGGGAACCACTGGTGTATGTTTTGTAATTAATAACAAAATCTACAAAGTAACTATAACGTTTTAAAGTAATTGTAGTGGAGTAAAAGTACAATATTTGTCTCTGAGATGTAGTGGAGTAGAAGTAAAAGTACTGAAAATTGAAAAATACTTACCGTAAGTACAGTACTTGACTAAATGTACTTACTGTAGTTACTTTACAGCACTGAACATGACACAAACATGAACATCTGTGAGAGTTAGATTAGCATACAACATTTAGCTGTGTATATATGCATACACCGCAAATCTCCATAGATAAATCAAGCAATTAAACAAAACATTTGTGCACAATGCATGCTCGCAAGCCCCTTTTGTTCTCCCCTCTCCAAAGCAGCCAGTCCAGTTGTAAAACACTGTGTGCCTCGGCTGCTTCGGCTGACTATAAACACGGAGAGACAGTTGGCTGCTGGCTGCCGGATTTTGGTAAGCTCACTCATCATAATGAGTGAGATCGAGGCAGCAGCAAAATGGAATGAGAGATTATGAAGACAGAGAAAAAGATGAGTACTAGAGAGAGAGAGAGAGAGAGAGAGTTGTATGAGTGAGTGACAATTAAAACCTATGTAAAAAAGTATGTAGGAACCATTCTTATAGAGACAGGAGGTCATCAAGCAGACATTAGAGCATAGATTTCTGAGTCTGCTGCAGAAAAGAGATCTTCTTCAGGGTTGGGGTCTATTTTTATCGTTGCAGTTGTATCATCATACAAACATTACAATACCTCTCAGCAGTATTTCCGCAATCGTTCATTTGATTTGGCATTGGCAGATGATTTAGGTTCGCTTCGGGTTGTCTGATGATGTGATGACACATCCCCACATACTGCACTGTGCGTGTAACTGAACTGGCTGACTAGCAAAGGTGACACAATCCTCTATAGTGCCATGCAGGGATCAGGGAGGAGTTTCGCTTATTCTGGTTACCATTTTCCTGCCTACCAGTAGGCTATAGTAGTAGACTGTTAGGCTACATTTTCCAGCTTCACTGTGGAGACCATTGTACTGTAGATATAAAATAATTAAATTACGTGAGGGGAGGGGAGACGGCTATCAGATCAGAACACCCGAACATTTTATGTTCAGCGAATAATAATAATAATACCACCACCGTCGATCCAGAGCCATAGAGTAGAAGAGTTGTGACTTGTGACAAGTCAAAGATAGTAGAGAGATGGAAGATGGTGTACTGCAGTGACAGTATACACACCAGCGTCACTGACAAGCCAACTTACGAACTACAGACTGGCAGCCAAGTAGGCTAGCATCCTACTAGCCTACACGTAGGCAGGAAGATGGTGCCCAAATAAACCCAAATCCTACCCAACGCGTCACTGATCCCTCTCCCTATAGCAATTTGTAACAGCTGTAGATTTGCTGAAAACATTATGTACAGTATGTGCATGTATGAACGTGCATTCTATGCCACAGCTGTTTAGCAGAGAGATGACTGAGAGTCATCCAGCACTATAGTAACATCCAAGGTTATTATTGGGTAGAGAGATCGTCTGTTATAACTATCAGTAGTCAATAGTGTTGAAGTGAATTGCTAACCATCGAAGCAGCTGCCGCTCCATCTCGTGGCCGCCGCTTCACGCAGCAACCGCCGGTAAACTGCCGGTAACAGCCGCGGCGCTGTGTTTGGCCCGACATGCGTTGCGTCATGCTTGTGGTTATGGTTAGGCTAAGGGTTTGGGGTAGAGTGTCGGACGAGAAGGCGAGAAATACTGGCGCCTGCCGCAGGTGTTCCGTGGCAGCTGTCGCTGCTGGAAAATATGCACTCACCCTCGCTCCTCTTTTTATCCTGAATCTAGAGAGAGATAGAGAGAAACAGACAGACAGAGAGAGACAGTTTCAGGTGGAACAGCCCTCAAGCCCTCCATGCCGCCCACACACTGAGCAGCAGCATGGAGCCACATGTGAGGAGGCACAGGGTCTGTGTCTATTATTATGCTGTGTGTACTGTTTGTGTGTGTGCGTGTGCGTGTACAAAAAAAATATATATATTGCTCGCCATGACCATATTGTCATCGACCTAGTGTCTGATGCAGTTCGAAAAATATATGCCAGCCAGTGCAGAAATGTATAAACATTCAAGAGTGTTACCGGATTGGTTTATTGTGCATGCGATGTCTTTGCTAACATCTCAAATGCACCTGATGATGTTTTCGTTGACACCAGCCACAAGGAAGTCCTGATATTGGAGATTTGTCATACTGATATTTGGAAGCCTGGGCCATGTCCATAAACTGACCTCGAGTGGCCTAACAATTGCTGGTCTTAATAGAAGTCATAAGTCCAACATACAGTATGTTGATTGGTGCATCAGGGTCCGTACGTGAAGCATGATGCACTGCAGAACAGATGTTTTTATTCAGTTGCCGAGGCTCATCTGTTTCTAAACCTGGCCTCTTCATGCAGAGCATCATTGTGGCTGCCTAGAATCTCAAGTCAAAACAAGGAACAAAGAAATACCTCCACTGTGATTCTTTCCACCAGTGCAGGATTTCAGTCTAATGAGGCGACAGGTAATACAAAATGTAACAAAGGGCAGTACATTTCACGATTGTGTTGATTTTTTTTCTCCTAAGGAAAGAGTCAAAGTTACTGTGTAGGTTTGCTTTTGTTCGGTTTTTATTTCGTTTTGACTCCACTGCCAAACTGTTATTCACTTAGGAATTAGGTTAGTCATGGTAAATTAATAATCAGTCAAATGAGCGTTCAATTTCCAAATGCATCGGAATCACAAGCATTCTTGTGAATCACGCAGTACTGTAGTTAAGTGTGCATGCATCTGAGGTAAGCACGCTTACTATATCCACGCTTACTAGCCTATATATATGAGTAAGCACTCATCCGAAGGAAAAAAGGGAAATCTTTTCAAAGACGACACAGCTGCTAGTTAATGTTGCGCAGCGTTTGCAAAGCCTGCATTTACCTTCAGGGATTCTGTC